>NC_079409.1:22646171-22753671 GCF_029220125.1 Pseudoliparis swirei | reverse complement strand
GCAGACAGACAGACAGAGACAGACAGACAGACAGACAGGCAGACAGACAGACAGACAGACAGACAGACAGACAGAAAGGCAGACATACAGACATGCAGGCAGACAGACAGGCAGACATACAGACAGACATACAGACAGACAGACAGGCACAGACAGACAGAGAGACAGACAGGCAGACAGACAAGACAGACAGAGACAGACAGGCAGACAGGCAGACAGACAGACAGACAGACAGGCAGACAGACAGGCAGACAGGCAGACAGACAGAGAGACAGACAGGCAGACAGACAGACAGACAGGCACAGACAGGCAGACAGACAGGCAGACAGACAGACAGACAGGCAGACAGACAGGCAGACAGACAGGCAGGCAGACAGACAGAGACAGACAGGCAGGCAGACAGACAGG
This sequence comes from Pseudoliparis swirei, assembly GCF_029220125.1. Classification (NCBI taxonomy): domain Eukaryota; kingdom Metazoa; phylum Chordata; class Actinopteri; order Perciformes; family Liparidae; genus Pseudoliparis; species Pseudoliparis swirei. The sequence goes on along the minus strand of NC_079409.1, from coordinate 22,753,263 downwards.
CAGGCAGACAGACAGAGACAGAGCACAGACAGACAGACAGACAGACACAGACAGGCAGACAGACAGACAGACAGGCAGACAGACAGACAGACAGGCAGACAGACAGACAGACAGACAGGCAGACAGACAGAGACAGACAGACAGACAGACAGGCAGACAGACAGGCAGACAGACAGACAGACAGACAGACAGACAGACAGGCAGGCAGACAGGCAGACAGACAGAGAGACAGACAGGCAGACAGACAGACAGACAGGCAGACAGACAGACAGACAGACAGACAGGCAGACAGACAGACAGACAGGCAGACAGACAGGCAGACAGACAGACAGAGAGACAGACAGGCAGACAGACAGGCAGACAGACAGACAGACAGACAGACAGACAGACAGACAGACAGGCAGACAGACAGACAGACAGGCAGACAGACAGACAGACAGGCAGACAGACAGGCAGACAGACAGGCAGACAGACAGACAGGCAGACAGACAGACAGACAGACAGACAGGCAGACAGACAGGCAGACAGACAGACAGAGAGACAGACAGGCACAGACAGACAGACAGGCAGAGATACATACAGGCAGACAGACAGGCAGACATACAGACAGGCAGGCAGACAGGCAGGCAGATAGAGAGACAGACAGGCACAGACAGACAGGCAGACAGACAGACAGACAGGTAGACAGACATACAGACAGACAGGCAGACAGGCAGACAGACACACAGACAGACAGACAGACATACAGGCAAACAGACAGACACGCGGACAGACAGACATACAGGCAGACAGACAGACACGCGGACAGACAGACAGACAGACAGAAAGACATACAGACAGAAAGGCAGACATACAGGCAGGCAGGCAGACAGACAGACAGGCAGAGATACATACAGGCACAGACAGACAGACAGGCAGAGATACATACAGGCAGACAGACAGACAGGCAGGCAGGCAGACAGAGAGACAGACAGGCACAGACAGACAGGCAGACAGACAGACAGGTAGACAGACATAGACAGACAGGCAGACAGACACACAGACAGACAGACATACAGGCAAACAGACAGACACGCGGACAGACAGACATACAGGCAGACAGACAGACACGCGGACAGACAGGCAGACAGACAGACAGGCAGACAGACAGAGAGACAGACAGGCAGGCAGACATACAGGCAGGCAGACAGGCAGGCAGACAGAGAGACAGACAGGCACAGACAGACAGAAAGGCAGACATACAGGCAGACAGAGACAGACAGGCACAGACAGGCAGACATACAGGCAGACAGGCACAGACAGGCAGGCAGACATACAGACAGACAGACATGCAGGCAGACAGACAGACAGACATGCAGGCAGACAGGCAGACATACAGACAGGGAGACAGGCAGGCAGACACACAGACAGGGAGACAGGCAGACAGACAGGCAGACAGACAGACATACAGGCAGACAGACACGCGGATAGACAGACAGGCAGACAGACATGCAGACAGACAGAGAGACAGACAGACAGGTAGACATACAGGTAGACATACAGACATACAGACAGGCAGACAGACATGCAGACAGATAGACAGACAGGCATACATACAGACAGGCAGACAGACACGCGGACAGACAGGCAGACAGACACGCGGACAGACAGACAGGCAGGCAGACAGACAGACAGACAGGCAGACAGACAGACAGGCAGACAGACAGACACGCGGACAGACAGACAGGCAGGCAGACAGGCAGACAGACAGGCAGACAGAGAGACAGACAGGCACAGAAAGGCAGACATACAGGCAGACAGACAGGCAGGCAGGCAGACAGACAGGCATACATACATACAGGCAGACATACAGGCAGACAGACAGGCAGACAGACAGAGAGACACGTGGACAGACAGGCAGACAGACACACAGGCAGACAGACAGACAGACACGCGGACAGAAACCAAACTCAATTTGTTTTAATTTAAATATCTAATTTTACGTTTGGAGAACCGAATCAACCAGAAATCTAAACTAATCTAATTTGAATTTGTTTTAATTTAAATATCTAATTTTATGTTTGGAGAACCGAATCAACCGGAAATCTAAACTAATCTAATCTAATTTGAATTAGAATTTGGTTTAATTTAAATATCTAATTTTATGTTTGGAGAACCGGATCAACCGGAGATCTAATCGAATTTGTTTTAATTTAAATATCTAATTTTATATTTGGAGAACCGAATCAACCGGAAATCTAAACTAATCTAATTTGAATTTGTTTTAATTTAAATATCTAATTTTATGTTTGGAGAACCGAATCAACCGGAAATCTAAACTAATCTAATCTGATTCGAATTTAAATTTGAATTTGTTTTAATTTAAATATCTAATTTGATGTTTGGAGAACCGAATCAACCAGAAATCTAAACTAATCTAATTTGAATTTGAATTTGTTTTAATTTAAATATCTAATTTTATGTTTGGAGAACCGAATCAACCGGAAATCTAAACTAATCTAATCTGATTTGAATTTAAATTTGAATTTGTTTTAATTTAATTATCTAATTTTATGTTTGGAGGACCGAATCAACCGGAGATCTAATCTAATCTCATTTTTATACTAATCTACTATCTAATACTAAATTTGTTGTTGGGACAACCGGATCAACCGGAGAAAAAACCCAACTGAAGCGTGGGACGTATAAACTCCACGCCTCACAGGAAAGCTTAAGAGAAAAGTCGTGGCTGGGACTTTTTCTCTAGTGCGTTTCTTGTCCGCCGGCTCGCCTGAAGAACCGAAGGATTCTTTTTCCCAAAGAGAGTTTTTCGGGCCTTTGGACCGCTCTTGTCTCCTCCAGGGTGCATTTCATTGTGTCGATGCCCTGGAGGAGATGGTCCCTTTCTTCTTGCCTTTGGAGCTGTTGGCGGTTGGATTCAGCCAAAGCCTCGGTCAGTGCAGCCTGCAGCTGATCGCTCGTCTCTCTTTGCTGAGCCAGGTGCATTGCTACGTCTTCCTGGCTCTTCTTCCGCAACTGAAGGGTCTGGACCAGGTTTGTGATGGTCTCCCTGTTGGCCTCCTTTTGCACCTGAAGGGCCTCCTCCAAATGCTTTAATTTGTGGCCGTTCTCGGATTCAGTGACCTTTCTTAAAGATAGTTGAAGCTCTAGTTCATTGAGCTTTTCACACATCTTGATCCCAGACTCCTTTCGAAGAACCTCACTTATTTTGGCCTTCTTTTCTAAAACCTCCATTTGGACTTGTAGAATTGCATTGTCTTTCCTGAAGACGAGCTGGCTAGTGCTATCTTCTACCTTAGGTTTACTGGGCTCAGCTTTCTGCTCGGTAGCCAGTCTACCTGCGTGTTCACCCTCAGGAGCTCTCTGAACCACTTGTTTTGGGTGCTCTCTCCAACTTTGACTGGGGAGAATTGACTTCTGCAGGCACTTTTCCCTCAGATCTGTTGGGTTATTTCTCTTTTCAGGACAATTGAAATCTGGAGGCAGAGAAATCCACTTCTTCCTGCGAACATCTGAAATTGTGTTTTCACTGAGCTTTTCAAAGTTCTTGAACCAAGAATCCTTCTGGAGAGCCTCATTAGGTTTGGCCTTGTTTTCTAAAAGCTCCACTTGAATTCTTGGAAAAGGATTTTCTTTCCTGAAGACGAGCTGGCTGGTGCTATCTTCTACCTTCTCTTTCAGGTCCTTCATGGGTTCTGGTACCTTCAATTGAACCTTCTTAGGTGCAGCAGCCTCCTTCTCTTTCTGTCGTTTAGCTGCCAGTTGTTGGAGCATGATGCAGCGTGGCAGTAATTTAAATGTTGATGTTGTCGGCAAAGGAGCATCTTTAGGTTTAAGGGGCTCAGCTTCCTGCTCGGAAGCCAGGCTTCCGGCTTGTTCGGCCTCAGGAGCTGGGGCCTTTAAGTGAACCTGCTCAGGTGCAGCAGCCTCCTTCTCTTCAAGGTCCTCCGTGGGTTCTGGGACCTTCAATTGAACCTGCTTAGGTGCAGCAGCCTCCTTCTCTTCCTGTTGTTCAGCTGCCTGCTCTATCACGAGTTCTGGGCTGCAGTAGCGTGGCACTATTTTCCACGGTGATGTTGTCGGCAATGGAGCGTCTTTAGGTTTGGTGAGCTCAGCTTCCTGCTCGGTATCCAGGCTTCCGGCTTGTTCAGCCTCAGGATCTCTCTGGGCCACTTTTTTGTTTCTCCCTTTTTTAATGCGGAGAATTGAGCTGATCTTTTCTAAAACCTGCTCAGGTGCAGCAGCCTCCTTCTCTTCAAGGTCCTTCATGGGTTCTGGGACCTTCAATTGAACCTGCTTAGGTGCAGCAGCCTCCTTCTCTTCCTGTTGTTCAGCTGCCTGCTCTATCACGAGTTCTGGGCTGCAGTAGCGTGGCACTATTTTCCACGCTGATGTTGTCGGCAATGGAGCGTCTTTAGGTTTGGTGAGCTCAGCTTCCTGCTCGGTATCCAGGCTTCCGGCTTGTTCAGCCTCAGGAGCTCTCTGAAACACTTTTTTGTTTCTCCCTTTTTTAATGTGGAGAATTGAGCTGATCTTTTCTAAAACCTGCTCAGGTGCAGCAGCCTCCTTCTCTTCAAGGTCCTTCATGGGTTCTGGGACCTTCAATTGAACCTGCTTAGGTGCAGCAGCCTCCTTCTCTTCAAGGTCCTTCATGGGTTCTGGGACCTTCAATTGAACCTGCTCAGGTGCAGCAGCCTCCTTCTCTTCCTGTTGTTCAGCTGCCTGCTCTATCACGAGTTCTGGGCTGCAGTAGCGTGGCACTATTTTCCACGGTGATGTTGTTGGCAATGGAGCGTCTTTAGGTTTGGTGAGCTCAGCTTCCTGCTCGGTAGGCAGGCTTCCGGCTTGTTCGGCCTCAGGAGCTCTCTGAGACACTTGTGGGCGCTCTCTCCCATTTTGACTAGGGAGAATCGTCCATGGCAGGCACTGTTTCGTCAGATCATTTTTGTTAGTACTTCTCTGAGGAGAATGGACCTCTGCAGACCGATAAGTACAGTTCTTAATGCGCAAATCGTATTCCCTGATCTTTTCAATGTACCTGAGTCGAGCCTCCTTTTGGAGAGCCTCATTATGTTTTCCCTTGTTTTCTAAAACCTCCACTTGACTTCTTGGAATGGGATTATCTTTCTTCAAGAGGAGCTGGCTGGTACTCTCTTCTACCTTCTCTTCAAGGTTCATCATGGGTTCGGGGACCTTCAATTGAACCTGCTCAGGTGCAGCAGCCTCCTTCTCTTCAAGGTCCTCCGTGGGTTCAGGTACCTTCAATTGAACCTGCTCAGGTGCAGCAGCCTCCTTCTCTTCAAGGACCTCCGTGGGTTCAGGTACCTTCAATTGAACCTGCTCAGGTGCAGCAGCCTCCTTCTCTTCCTGTCGTTCAGCTACCTGCTCTATCACGAGTTCTGGGCTGCAGTAGCGTGGCACTATTTTCCACGGTGATGTTGTTGGCAATGGAGCGTCTTTAAGTTTGGTGAGCTCAGCTTCCTGCTCGGTAGGCAGACTTCCGGCTTGTTCGGCCTCAGGAGCTCTCTGAAACACTTGTGGGCGCTCTCTCCCATTTTGACTAGGGAGAATCGTCCATGGCAGGCACTGTTTCGTCAGATCAGTTTTGTTCGTACTTCTCTGAGGAGAATGGACCTCTGCAGACCGATAAGTACAGTTCTTAATGCGCAAATCGTATTCCCTGATCTTTTCAATGTACCTGAGTCGAGCCTCCTTTTGGAGAGCCTCATTAAGTTTTGCCTTGTTTTCTAAAACCTCCACTTGACTTCTTGGAATGGGATTATCTTTCTTCAAGAGGAGCTGGCTGGTACTCTCTTCTACCTTCTTTTCAAGGTCCTTCATGGGTTCTGGGACCTTCAATTGAACCTGCTCAGGTGCAGCAGCCTCCTTCTCTTCAAGGTCCTTCGTGGGTTCTGGGACCTTCAATTCAACCTGCTCAGGTGCAGCAGCCTCCTTCTCTTCAAGGTCCTTCGTGGGTTCTGGGACCTTCAATTCAACCTGCTCAGGTGCAGCAGCCTCCTTCTCTTCAAGGTCCTTCGTGGGTTCGGGGACCTTCAATTCAACCTGCTCAGGTGCAGCAGCCTCCTTCTCTTCAAGGTCCTCCGTGGGTTCAGGTACCTTCAATTCAACCTGCTCAGGTGCAGCAGCCTCCTTCTCTTCCTGCTTGTTGGCCTCCTCTATAACGTTGGGCCCAAGCTGCTGAAGCTGGGGCTCATGGTCAGAAGACATCGCCTGCTGGGGAGAAGTCTCTAACTTATCACAGGCCTGAAGGGGGATGGTTCTTCCTCTGCACTGGAAAGGTATCCTTTGTGGTTTTGGGGCCTCACGTCTCTGCAGGGTTGTGTTTGTTGGCAGCCACCATTCAGCTGCCTGCTCTTCTACTAGTTGTGGGCTGCATTTGAGTGGCAGTTTTTTCCACGGTGATGTTGTCGGCAAAGGAGCATCTTTAGGTTTAGTGGGCTCAGCTTTCTGCTCGGTAGCCAGTTTACCGGCTTGTTCGCCCTCAATAGCTCTCTGAACCACTTGTTGTGGGTGCTCTGTCCCCTTTTGACTGGGGAGGATTGACCTCTGCAGGCACTGTTCCCTCAGATCGGTTTTGTTATTACTTCTCTGAGGAGAGACCGTTCTTCCTTTCCTCTGATATGGTATCCTTTGTGGTTTTGGGGCCTCAAGTCTCTGCAGGGTTGTGCTCTCTTCCTGCCGTTCAGCTGCCTGCTCTATTACTAATTTTGGGGTGCTGTAGCGTGGCAGTATTTTCCACGGGGATGTTGTTGGCAAAGGAGCGTCTTTAGGTTTAGTGGGCTCAGCTTCCTGCTCGGTAGCCAGGCTTCCGGCTTCAGCCTCAGTCTCTTCTATCTTCTTTTCAAGGTCCTCCGTGGGTTCTGGGACCTTCAATTCAACCTGCTCAGGTGCAGCAGCCTCCTTCTCTTCCTGCTTGTTGGCCTCCTCTATAACGTTGGGCCCGACCTGCTGAAGCTGGGGCTCATGGTCAGAAGACATGGCCTGTTTGGGAGAAGTCTCTAACTTATCACAGGCCTGAAGGGGGATGGTTCTTCTTTTCAACTGATGAGGTATCCTTTGTGGTTTTGGGGCCTCACGTCTCTGCAGGGTTGTGCTCTCTTCCTGCCGTTCAGCTGCCTGCTCTATTACTAATTTTGGGGTGCTGTAGCGTGGCAGTATTTTCCACGGGGATGTTGTTGGCAAAGGAGCGTCTTTAGGTTTAGTGGGCTCAGCTTCCTGCTCGGTAGCCAAGCTTCCGGCTTCAGCCTCAGTCTCTTCTATCTTCTTTTCAAGGTCCTCCGTGGGTTCTGGGACCTTCAATTCAACCTGCTCAGGTGCAGCAGCCTCCTTCTCTTCCTGCTTGTTGGCCTCCTCTATAACGTTGGGCCCGACCTGCTGAAGCTGGGGCTCATGGTCAGAAGACATGGCCTGTTTGGGAGAAGTCTCTAACTTATCACAGGCCTGAAGGTGGATGGTTCTTCTTTTCAACTGATGAAGTATCCTTTTTGGTTTTAGGGCCTCACGTCTCTGCAGGGTTGTGCTCTCTTCCTGTCGTTCAGCTTCCTGCTCTATTACTACTTTTGGGGTGCTGTAGCGTGGCAGTATTTTCCACGGGGATGTTGTTGGCAAAGGAGCGTCTTTAGGTTTGGTGAGCTCAGCTTCCTGCTCGGTAGCCAGGCTTCCGGCTTCAGCCTCAGGATATCTCTGAGACACTTTATTGTTTCTCCATTTTTTAATGGGGAGAATTGAGCTGATCTTTTCTAAAACCTGCTCAGGTGCAGCAGCCTCCTCCTCTTCATACCATTCAGCTTCCTGCTCTATTACTACTTTTGGGGTGCTGTAGCATGGCAGTATTTTCCACGTGGATGTTGTTGGCAATGGAGCATCTTTAGGTTTGGTGAGCTCAGCTTCCTGCTCGGTATCCAGGCTTCCGTCTTGTTCAGCCTCAGGATATCTCTGAGACACTTTTTTTCTTCTCCTTTTGTTAATGGGGAGAATTGAGCTGATCTTTTCTAAAACCTGCTCAGGTGCAGCAGCCTCCTGCCCTTCAAGTTCATTGGTAGGTTCATTGACCTGCAATTGAACCTTTTTAGTTGCAGCAACCTTCTTCTCTTTAATGTGATGAGTGGGTTCATTGACCTGCAATTGAACCTTTTTAGTTGCAATAACCTTCTTCTCTTTAAGGTGATGAGTGGGTTCATTGACCTGCAATTGAACCTTTTTAGTTTCAGCAACCTTCTTCTCTTTAATGTGATGAGTGGGTTCATTGACCTGCAATTGAACCTTTTTAGTTTCAGCAACCTTCTTCTCTTTAAGGTGATGGGTGGGTTCATTGACCTGCAATTGAACCTTTTTAGTTTCAGCAACCTTCTTCTCTTTAACGCAATCCGTGGGTTCTTTGACCTTCAATAGAGCCCTCTTAGATGCAGCAGCCTCCTCTTCCAGGCGCTTAAGGTTAGCTGCATCTCTTCGCTGTTTTCGGGTAGGTGGCAGTATTTCCTGTATTATCGGCAAAGGAGCTTTAACCTCAGCTCTCTGCTTGCCATGTTTACTGGCTTGTTTACCCTCAGGAGTTTTGTTGTTGCACTTCTTCTTGCTCGGAGTGGTGATCTTGCTCTCCGAGTCAGAAGCACCATACTCTTCTTCTCTTCTTGCGTTCTTTGCCAGTTTCTGGTCTTTCTTGCTGCTTAAGTTACTCATTTTGTAACTCTCTGTGTTCTCAGTGTGCTTGTGTGAGGAAACGTGCTCTCTGTGAAGCAAGAATAGCCAACAATGCGCTTCGCCGACACTGCCCCTATATAGATTGTGAGATCAGAGACAATCAAGGCGTGACGCGCAACACGTTCTGACGTCAGCAGTCTCGTGTTCGCGCGCTTTGATGCTATCTCGCGCTGTGACGCTCTCTCTCGCGCTCTCGCTCTTTCTCTCTCGGGCTCTCTGTAATATGCACGTTATGTTCTGCAGTACAATCGTGAACACGACAGAAAGTTGTGGAACCCCCTTTAATAGTTGCACCGTTAACATGAACTCTTTAATAACACTTCGTTCTTCTGTTTACACGGTGTTCTTCCGCCTGCATACAGCACCTGCTTTGGCCACGCCCCCTCTTAAAGAGACAGCGCCCTCTTCCAAAGGAACAACGAGCACTCGCCTCCCTTCACATGAATTACCGTAAACACTAATTATAAGAAATGGACGCTGTTGAATTACAACAGTAAGATATATGAAATAACATGTCAGGGTGCTAAACCCTCCCCCACTAAAATAATACAATATCCAACATTAGTGTAACGACCAGATAACCCTTTTGAACCTCAAGAGATGAGGACTGCCTAGTATAGTTACACAATCATACATGTCAATAGCTACACATCTGATGACTATCACAGCATGAGTACAGGATGAATAAGCAACTATTTATGTTCCTGTGGTTGTATTGTCTTAATCCAGAGGTTCATTGGTAGGCCTTCCAAGTCCATTGAGTCACATATGGCAATATCTACCATTCCAACATACTTAATGTACATTAACATTATATATGCGTTAACGTGCGGTACTATTTCTACCAGAATACCTTTTGTCTCACCTCCTTACATTGTAACACCACCTTTTCTGCAAATTACCTTGTGTTTTTTCAGTTTCCAAAAATGTATTTTTTAATAATGACTTAATGCAACTGTATTACTTAACAGGTATCATTCAAACACATGAATACTCGAATTAGCATTCGCTGTGTTTTTGAAGAAACTGTATCCTCTTCATCGACTTGGTGTTCTGGTATTTCCTCAGAATCCGGGTGTTGAATCGTCTCCTGCTCCTGAAGCACCGACTCCCCCCTTTGGTGTCCGTCCTGGGCAGTGTCCTCCTCTTGCGGCGGGCTCCTTTCGTTCCGAGTGGTTCTTTCAGGCTGAGTTTTTACTCTGGACAGCCGTCTGGTTGTGGACTTGAAGACTGAGGCTTGAGGGTCAAGGTGAGTCTTTTGACGATGTCCAGGCACCCACTAAGTATATTCTTCCTCGCTTGGCCTCTCAGAGTCTCCATGGTCAGTCTGAGCCTCTCCTCTTGGTTTTGGCGTGTCGTCCTTTTCTTTCTTCTGGTCTTCATTTCTTACTTTCTGATATTTGGTGCAGTGTCCATCAGTAAGGTAAGGACAAGGTAACCGAAGATTTCTGAGGAGGGTTCTCACTCTACATACATGTTTTTAAATATATTTTTAATACGCAGTATGTAATTCTCCCTAAAGTTTTCTCGTCTTCAAAATGGATGCAGGCGACCAAACAACTCAAGGATTTATTTTAGTAGGAAGTCATTTTACAGTCCTTCAAAAATATTTATTAAATATGTACGCATTAGAAAACACAAACAACATTTCTAAAATGACAAAATAGCAGCTTCATTTTCTTTCAGCTGATTTTAACATAAATGTATTTTAGGACCGTAAAACAGAAATAGAGAACAAATATTTGAGGAAATACTTTCGATGAATTTAAGACCTTTGAAGCTGGAATTAACATCTCGACTGGTTCAAAAGGTTATTTAGTAGATTTGAAGAAAAGTGATCGAAAGATTTCTCAGGAAAAAAAAGAAAGAACAATTACGAAGATATCATATCAACACAAGTCAAAAGGTCTTCATGTTGAAAAAAATTAATTAAATCACATTTCCTGCTTTTGTCAAGAATATCTTTTTGAAATATACATTGTTAAAAATAACAATGTATATTTTCTTTGTTTCCAAGCTCAGAAAAGAAATAATTTGAAAAGTTATGTTGCTGGTCTCTTTTTTATTTTTATAATGGTGTTTTCTAAGCCTATTATGAATGCATCACCCAATCATAAACTCATTTTTTATGTCCTTGAGCAAAAACACTGAATATTTTAACGGAAATAAAAAACGAAAAACAACAAATCTAAAAAAAGTTCTCATCCCTCCGACGAGCCTTGAATACGATAGATTCCAAAAAGGTTCAGAATAATTGACATAGTTCCTCAAAAAGTCAAAGTGTTCAGCTCGCCCACGGGTCTTTACCCGTCGCCTCCTGAAACACACAGAAAGGTTTCAGTCAACAACGGCAGCATCGAACCACCGACCCGAGAGATCGGGAATGAAACACACACACACAAAGATACATATATACACACATATATATATACACACTTATTATATATTTATTATAATATAATATATATTTACATAATATATTTATAAATAAATATATATTTATATAATAATATATATATTTATACAATAATATATATTTATACACACATATATAGAATATACACATATACACACACACGCATATATCATCGATGAGTCATCACCTGGTACTTCCTGTAGTGCGTTAGGCTGCTGCAGTGCTGCTGTTTGGCTTCGTCCTCGTCGGCGTAGATCAGCTGACACAAGTTACAGAAGTAACCGACGACCGGGCGGACAAACTCTGTTCCTGTGAGGACCAAAAGAAACCACGCAGTCAGGGGATAGTGAATGCACCACTGCATGAACTAATGATTAAATAAATGATACTATATAGCGCGTGTGATAGACAAGCCCGAGGTGCGTCGTATCACACATGTTGGTTCTAAATGAGTACAAAACCCTGAGTATTGACTGCAGGTAACGTTGGTGATGTCTACACAACCAGACTACTCGTCGCCGTGTGGTCAGGAGATAGAATGCAGCGTTCACACATGACGCAGAGACTTCTACACAACCAGATGAGTCGCCCCCTGGTGGTCAGTAGAGTATAAAAGGTTTAAGACTCTGCAGCAAGACTTCCCTCTGCAGGACCGGAGGTCGCCTCCTGGTTCCATCCAGGACCAGATGAGACGAGTAAACAATGAAGGTGAATTCTCTCACCGACGGGCCTTGTGGGTTCCTGCTGCTCATCAGCGCCCTCCGCAGATCCAGATTGTTGCTGCACTTGTAGCGTTGCTTCAGAGTCCTCCGAGTCCTGCAGCCAATCAACAGCAGCTTTCTACACACACATTATTGGAACCGTTATCTTGTGTTACTCATTCATATACAAACTGAACCACATGCATATATCTTTGAAGGTATCCAGGTTTTTTTAAACCACATGTTGCTGGTCTTTACTGGTACCAGTGTGTGGTTTTGTAGGATGTCCAGTAAAGTCTGGTTGATCGGGACTCACTTTCAGTGCTGGTTCAGAGGTCTCCCCCTGAACTTTAGAGGACTTTTCGTCTTTACACTCGTCCGTCTCCGGAGTCTTCTTCGTCGATCCTTCCTTTTTGTGGATCGCCAACTTTAGTTTCTCATCATTCGTCGACTCGTTCCTCTTCTCGGGCCCCGAGTCGTTCTCACAAGTCCCTTTTCTTTTTAAGAGGTTGTCTTCTGGACTTGTTTCAGGCACAGACTCTTTTTTCGGAGCTTTTTTAGCAGAAGACTCCTTCTCAGCTGCTTTCACTGCTGCCGTCTTTCCCCCCGTCCTTGGGCCACTGAGTCGGCTGCCTGTGAAGATAGGGAATCAGGGTTAATGCCCACAGAGATCTGAACGGCGATCAGAAGACGTGGTGGAAAGGGTCGGTGGACTCTGACCCGTCGGGGAGACGCTCGTATCGGTTGGAGAGGGATACGTAGACCTTGTGGCCTTCGATGGTGATAGGGTTAATCCTCAGCCCACTGACGACTCTCAGCGCCTCTGAAGAAGTCGTCATCTCGATGAAACCCTGAAACAGACAAACAACGTCTTTAAAATCAACTTGCGTCATATTCCTACAAATTCAGGTAAATCTGACCATTCAGAAAAGAATATGCAATATCTCGTATTAATGTTGGTCATTCAAACTTCATCATTGGGTGGAAACGTTGTTTTCATTCAGCCATTAACTAACATTAATTTTTCAATAATCTCCACTATCTTCTTATATTTAGAATTCTCAAAAATGTTGAAACAACGCACAGAAATAAAAAGTATATATACTTGTGAAACAATGGAGGCCTTGACACAACAAATACATCACGGACCCAAAAATTACACGGTCTTTAACGTGGGCCAGAGTAATAAAATGTCAGATCGACCTCACAGGCGACTTTGTGCGTTACAGGTAACAGAAGAAAAGGTTCTGACCGATCCGCGTCCGTGGACCAAATGGAACTTCACCGGTGTCCCAAAATCGGTCACCAGCTTCAAAAAGTCATCATTCTTGTATGGACCCAGCGGGAGGCCGAAGAAGGTAACCACTCGGGTGGACGAAGACTGCAAACAACAACAACATCAGACACATCCCGACCAACAAAACAAACCGATTTGATCAACGTCGTTATTTCCTTCTTACTCTGGATTCATCTTCTTCGACTTCTTTATCTGCAACAAATCAGGGGAAAGATGAAATGTTAAATCTGATGACCTGATGACCTCACATCAGTCTTTCAGAACAGTTGCTCTGGGGTTACCTGTGTCATCAGACTGGTCTTCTCCCAGTTCGTCGAGAATGATGCAGTCCTTCAGGTCTAAAGGGAAGTCTGGCTCCTCCTGCAGACAACACGCACAACAGTAGTTTTACACTTGTATCCAGTTCAAAACATTGAGTATTTTAGCCCTCAGAGGTCAACTACTTCAAGTAGTACTATTCCTAATGCTACTGCATTAGGGCTGCAACTAACGATTATTTTAATTATCGATTAATCTGTTGATTAATTTATCGATAAAAAAAACCTTCCAACCCTTAATTCAAAAACATTACCAACTAGAACGGGCACTCGTTGGAGCGCATACCTTCGCATATCACAAGATTGGGCATTGAATTATGAACATTTTGGCATTAGTTGCATGCCAATTGGATACAAATTTACCGTGCTATGGTAAAAAGAAGATTTTGACCTATCCATGACCTTGACCCGATTGATCCCAAAATCTAATCAAATGGTCCCCGGATAATAACCAATCATCCCACCAAATTTCATGCGATTCAAGAAGATGTTGACCTTTTCATGACCTTTGACCCGATCAATCCCAAAATCTAATCAAATGGTCCCCGGATAATAACCAATCATCCCACCAAATTTCATGCGATTTGGTTTAAAACTTTTTTTGTTATGCGAATAACACGCATACAAATAAATAAATAAATGGCGATCAAAACATGACCTTCCGCATTTTCAATGCGAAGGTAAAGATAAGCCCCGCCTCCTCACAGACGTCATTTGCATCGGTGAGAGGGCGGGGCTTATCTCCATTAATTTGCTCCGTGAACTGTTTGATCAAAGCAGCTAGTGAAGATGAAACACCTCATAAAACCTCTAATTTACAAACACTTTGCTAAAAACTACACATAATGATAGTGTTTACATCCACCTTTGCCCAATACTCCCCTTTACTGACCAGAGCTTGAACGCATCCTAATGCAAGTCAATGGAGCCTCTGTACGTTGTTACACGGACAAATAATGTATTTAAAATGTTAAATTAGACTCTACCTCGTCCTCCTCCGGCCGAGGCTCTTCTGCTTCCTCTTCCTCCTCTTCCTCTTCCGCCTCAGCTGCTTCCTTCTTTATCTCCATCACTCTCTCCCGATCGTCAGCCTCTTCTTTCTTTCTCTCCATCATTCTCTCCCAATCGTCAGGCTCTTCCTTCTTTATCTTCATCACACTCTCCCGATCGCCAGCCGCTTCATCCTTCGCCTCCTCATCCTTCGCCTCCTCCTCTTCATCTAAATACAAAACAGAAATCGGAACAGTTTCTTTAAAGTCGGTCTCAGATTTTTTTCTTTTTCCAGAAACGGCTGAGAATTTATTCCATTCCACCTTTTTTCGGTGAGTCTGTTCTCTCTGCGGGACAGTCCTCTTCCTCTTCGTTTTTCTCTTCCTCGACATCGGCATCATGCACAGTTTCTCCGTCCTCGCCGATCACCTCCATCCCCTCGATGTCGCTCTCCTCTGCAGACGACCTGCAGGCCGTCACGATCAGGTTAAATAAACTCTCCGCTAAAGTTATTAAAGTATCTACCCAACTACTAATCTACTCACTACCTCCCTACCCACCCAACTACTACTCTACTCACTACCTACCTATCTACTCCCTACCTACTACCTCCCTATCTACACATCTACTCCCTACCTAACTATAAATCTTCTGACTACCTACCTAACTAGTAATCTACTCACCACCTAACCATCTACTCCCTACCTAACTACTAATCTACTCACTACCTACTAATCTACTCACTACCTACTTAACTAACCACCCAACCATCTACTTACTGATCCATCTACCTCCTACCTATGTATCGATCTTTCTACCTTTGACCAATGTATCTATCTATGTATCGAATGATCAATCTATCTATCTATCGACCTACCTATTATCTATCTATCGATCTGTCTATCTTCTACCTATGTATGTATCGATCCATCCACCCACCTACCTACCCAACTACCTACAGCAGGAGGTTCTGAATGTGGGATTGACGTAACAAACAGGAAACACTCACTCTTCTTCCTCCTCTTCCTCAGTGGCTGCTTTGTGTTCAGGTTTGGAGTCTTTGACAGAAGCCGGATCCGGATCAGTCCTGGACTCAGAGTCTGAGGAGAGAAGGAGGATTTTTCATATCAAGAATACTTAATGAAATGAACACACACACACACACACACACACACACACACATACCAGTCGTCGTCTCCGTCTTCTCCGGCACCATCGTCTTTTCTCCTGATGTGGACCTGGTCCCTTTGCTGGACCTGGACCTTCTGTCTTTTGTGGACTTTTCTCTGGATTTAGACCTGGTTCTGGTCGCCTTGTCTCTTTAGTGGACCTTTCCCTGGATTCGGACCTGGTTCTGGTCGTCATTTCCCTGCTGGATTTATTTCTGGAGCTCGACCGCTCCTCTTTGCTGGACTTGTCTTTAGATGCATCTCTGGATCTGGTTCTCTTTTCGCAGGTGGATTTCTCTCCTTCCTCCTTCCTGCTCCTCCTCTTTCTCTTCGTCCCGTCTTCATTCTCTCGGCTGGAGCTCCGCCTCCTTTTGGTGGGAGGCGTGTCCTCTTTGTACCTCTGAGCTGCAGCGACCCGTCTGCAGGACCAAGGAGGATTCTCACAGATCAATAAGTCCTGGATCAGAACCGGCTGGTGGATCTACTCACATGAGGCTCTTGAACTCTCCAGAGAAACACACTTTGATGGAGCAGCTGTTGATCCTCAGAGTTCTGGAGGAATAATAATCCACCAATTTCTGAGCATCGGGACTGTTCTTCATCTCGATTAAGGCCTGAAGGACAACGGATGTTAAAATACGGTGTAATACGACAGGACTAAAGTGCAGTACGACCATATGGTACTACAGTACTACGATACGGTACTACAACGATACATTATTACAGTACCACGATATGGTACTACGATACGGTACTACAGTACTATGATACAGTACTATGATACGGTACTACGATACTACAGTAGGCTACTATGATACGGTACTACGATACAGTACTACCGTACTATGATACGTTACAACAGTACAACAATAGAGTACTGCAGCACTATGATGCAATACTACAATACAAAAACATGAACAGATTGATACTTTTTTTAAAGAAGGTATCGGGGAGATCAATGCCTCAGAACGGACCCCTGCGGGACCAGAACCTCTCGGGTTCTCCTCACCGTCGACGGCAGGAACAGGAAGTACAGCGGCGAGCCGAAGCGCTTGACGACAGCCATCAGGTCCGATTGGCTGTCGTCTCCCGGTGGAGCCGGAGAGAAACTCACCACCCGAGAGCTCTGAGGAGAAACGGAGGGGGGGGGGGGGACAGTGGACCAATCAGAGGGTTCAGAACCAAAAGAACATAAATAACTACCTGGCGTCTTACCTGGAGGAAGTTGAAGGTGTTGGAGATGGTGAACTCCATCTGCTCCCCGTTGACGGTCAGAGGGGAGTTCTTGTAGTACTTCACCAGGTCCTCGGCCTGGTCGATGGACCCCAGCTCCACGAACGCCTGCAGGGTCACAGCACATCCGGGTTTGTTTTAATGTGTGGAGAACAAACACAGGAGTTATGTTCCTGAAGTCTCCGATGCATCACAGTGACGTTTAGACTCAGAACCGACTCGATACCAACGGAGCCCGGTTGCACCGGGTGGCTCAACGACGAGGGTCAACTCGCTCTTTTCTGGACTGGAAAAAATAAATACATCCAAAAGTCCAAGTCGGGTACATCGGCTGAGCTGGAATCACCTTCATACATCTGGTGTCTGAATTACAACCTTGTTTCACGTGCTTTCCATCCACCTTGTTTTAACTGTCCTCCTGCTCCTCCTCCTCCTCCTCCCCTCCTCCAGGCGATGGGCTTCTTCAGGGGCATGTCCTTCCCTCTGGCCAGCATCACCATCTACAACTCGGTGGTGTTCGGCTTCTTCAGCAACGCGCAGAGGCTCATCAGCCAGCATCGCCATGGCGACGGGCGCCACCCGTGCGGCATGGCGGACCTCGCCGCGGCCAGCATGCTGACGGGCCTGATGTCGGTGGGCCTGGGCACCCCGGTGGACCTGGTGAAGATCAGGCTGCAGCTGCAGACGCAGATGGTCCTCGCAGGTAAATACTAAAAATATGTATTTATTAATAATATATAAATATATGTTTATATATATATATAAACATTACAATTTATATTTATTTCAACATATAAAAACAACTCCAAATATATAAATGTATATTTATATATAAATATGTATACATATATACATATTTTCCCAGCTGCTCCTGAACGCATCATCTCATTCTTCCGGTAAGCTCTGGTTGCCAGCTCAACAGCGAGCATGACTTCTTCTTCTCTCCCTCCCGCTCCCTCTTGCTCAGTGTGTCTCATGTATAGTTATCCCCCTGCCTCCCTTAATGATAACGATACATGCAACAAGTGTAGTTTATTTGCTAGGTTGGAGGCAGGTCTAAGTGGGTTAGATGCACGGCTCCGCGCTATCGAAGCTCAGACAGCTATGCTAGTTAGCCCGCCCTCTCCCGTAGTCGGCGCGGAGCTACAGTCAGCTGTTAGCTGTTCCCCGGCGGTAACCGTGCAGCCGGATGGTTGGGTAGTTAGTCGCAGGAGTCGTAAGTCTACACAGAAGCCCGCTGTGCACCAACCACTTCACGTTTCGAACCAGTTTTCCCTGCTCAGCGACACACCCGCTGAGGAACACACCCTGGTTATCGGGAGCTCTATAGTCAGGAACGTGAAAATAGCGAAGCCACGGACCAGAGTCGTGTGCCTCCCGGGGGCCAGAGCGGGCGACGTGGAGTCTTGTTTGAAGCTGCTGGCTAAGGATAAGCGGAGATACAGTCAGATTGTAATACACGCCGGTGGTAATGACGCACGAGCCCGCGCTCGGAACTCACTAAAATTAATGTGGAATCGCTGTGTGCTTATGCCAAGACGTTGTCGGACACCGTAATTTTCTCTGGCCCTCTCCCAAATTTGCAGACAGACGAATTATATAGCCGAATGTCGTCTTTCAACCGCTGGCTGTCGAGGTGGTGCCCAGCGAATAATGTGGGCTACGAAGACAACTGGAAGACTTTCTGGGGAAAACCTGATCTGATGAGGAGAGACGGCATTCATCCCACGTTGGACGGAGCGCCTCATTTCTGCGAATATGACCAAGTTGATCACCGGACTTAATCTATGACAACCCAGGGTTCAGATCAGGAACCGGGAGCAGAGTTGTAGTTTAACACCCTTCTCTGCTCTTCCATTCGAGCAGTTACCCACCCTTGACTTTAGAGTAGAGACTGTGTCTGTCCCACGGCCACTTCAATTAAATAAATCAAAAGTAAGCAGAAGAGGAGTCGTACACAATAACCTTATACAAGTTAACACAATTATTTCAGCAGTGCAACAAAATAGGTCTATTAAATGTGGTCTCCTAAATATTCGATCTCTGTCATCTAAAGCTGTGTTACTGAATGATTTAATATCAGATAATCACATTGATTTATGTTGCCTAACTGAAACCTGGCTGAGCCATGAAGAATATGTCTGCCTGAATGAATCGACTCTCCAAGTCATATTAATACTCACATTCCTCGAGGCACCGGTCGAGGAGGTGGAGTAGCAGCCATCTTTGAATCGAGCCTATTAATTAATCCTCAACCAAAATTACACTACACCTCATTTGAAAGCCTTGTTCTTAGTCTTTCACATCCAACCTGGAAAACACTACAGCCAATTCGATTTGTGATTCTGTACCGCCACCAGGTCCATATTCAGAGTTTATATCTGAATTCTCAGAATTTATATCAAGTTTGGTTCTTAAAACCGATAAAGTTATTATTGTTGGAGATTTTAATATCCATGTGGATGTTGATAATGATTGCCTTAGTGCTGCATTCATCTCCTTGTTGGACTCGATTGGCTTCTGTCAGAGTACAGAAACCCACTCACAGCTTTGGCCACACGCTTGATCTTGTTCTTACTTATGGCGTTGACATTGAGCATTTGAACGTCTTCCCACAGAATCCTCTTCTGTCAGACCACAACCTCATAACTTTTGAATTTATACTACCGAGTGTACTCCGTTACTCAAATGTATCTACACTAGATGTCTAACTGATAGTGCTGTAGCTAAATTTAAAGCGATTCCTTCTGTATTTGATTCGATACCACGTCTCAATATAACAGAGGACTCCTGGTCTAACTTTAGTCCGTCCCAGATTGATCATCTTGTTGACAGTGCCATAGGCTCTCTGAGAATGACACTGGACTCGATAGCCCCTCTGAAGAAGAAGACAGTGAGGAAGAGGAGGTTTGCTCCTGGTATAACCCTCAGACCCGCAAACTGAAGCAACGTCACGAAAGCTTGAACGCATATGGCGTTCAACTAATCTCAAGAATCCCGCTTAGTTTGGCGAGATAGTCTTAAAACATATAAGAAGGCCCTCCGTAATGCCAGAGCAGCCTATTACTCATCAATAATAGAAAAATAAAACAACCCCAGGTTTCTCTTCAGCACTGTAGCCAGGCTGACAGAGAGTCACAGCTCTGTGGAGCCGAGCATTCCTATAAACCTTAGTGGTAATGACTTTATGAACTTCTTTAATGAAAAGATTTTAACTATTAGGGACAAGATTAATAATCTCTTGCCCATAACCAGTGCCAATCTGTCCTCAAGTGGAATGGCCTTGGAAACCGCTGTATGCCCTGGTGTATATTTGAGGATTTTCTCCTATCAACCGTGACCAATTATTTTCAACGGTTTCTACTTGAACACGTCTACCTGTCTCTTGGACCCCATCCCACGAGGCTGCTTAAAGACGTTTTGCCTTTAATTGGCGGCTCTATTAGATATTATCAATGTGTCTCTGCTAACAGGCCACGTACCACACTCCTTCAAGGTGGCTGTTATTAAACCTCTCCTGAAGAAGCCCACTCTGGATCCAGAGGTATTGGCTAACTACAGACCGATCTCTAACCTCCCTTCCTCTCCAAGATCCTTGAGAAAGTGGTCGCAAATCAGTTGTGCGACTTTCTACATCATAATAGTTTATTTGAGAAATTTCAATCAGGATTTAGAAAACACCACAGCACCGAGACGGCACTGGTGAAAATTACAAATGACCTCTTAATGGCAGCAGATAAAGGACTCCTCTCTGTCCTGGTCTTGTTAGACCTTAGTGCTGCATTCGACACCATTGACCATGACATCCTGTTACAGAGACTGGAGCAGTCGATTGGCATTTCAGGCACGGCACTAATTTGGTTTAAATCCTATTTATCAGATCGATCTCAGTTTGTATTTGTAAACGATGACGCCTCGATAACCACCAACGTTAATCACGGAGTTCCACAAGGTTCTGTGCTTGGACCAATTTTATTTACCTTATACATGCTTCCTTTGGGCAATATTATCAGGAAACACTCCATAAACTTTCATTGTTATGCAGATGACACTCAACTATATTTATCGATAAAACCAGAGGAGAGCAACCAACTCTGTAAAATTCAAGCATGTCTTAAAGACATAAAAACATGGATGACCTGCAACTTCTTGATGTTAAACTCAGACAAAACCGAAGTAATTTTAATCGGCCCTGAGCACCTCAGAGATCAATTATCTGGTGATGTGGATTCTGTAGACGGCATTGCCCTGGCATCCAACACCACTGTAAAGAATCTTGGCGTTATCTTTGATCGGGACTTGTCCTTTAACTCCCACGTAAAGCAAATCTCAAGGACTGCATTCTTTCATCTACGTAATATTTCAAAAATCAGGCACATCTTGTCTCAAAAGATGCAGAAAAATTGGTTCACGTTCGTTACTTCGAGATTGGATTACTGCAACTCCTTATTAGCAGGCTGCTCTAATAAATCTCTTAGGTCCCTCCAGTTGATCCAGAATGCTGCAGCTCGTGTTCTCACTAAAACTAAGAAAAGAGATCACATCACTCCTGCACTAGCTGCTCTGCACTGGCTCCCAGTAAAATCAAGAATCACTTTTAAAATTCTTCTCTTAACCTACAAAGCCTTGATTGGTGATGCTCCATCATATCTTAAGGAGCTTGTCGTACCATATTGCCCCACTAGAGAGCTACGCTCACTAAATGCGGGACTACTTGTAGTTCCTAGAGTCTTAAAAAGTAGAATGGGAGCCAGAGCCTTTAGTTATCAAGCTCCTCTTTTATGGAACCAGCTTCCAATTTCAGTCCGGGAGGCAGACACAGTCACCTCGTTTAAGAGTAGACTTAAGACCTTCCTCTTTGACAGAGCTTATAGTTAGGGCTGAATCAGGTTTGCCCTGGTCCAGCCCCTTGATATGCTGCTATAGGCTTATAGCTGCCGCGCGTCGCTTTAGGATGCACTGAGTACCTATCTCCTTTTTTTCTCTCCTTAAGGATGAATTTTCATCTCTCAATCACACGTTACTAACTCTGCTTTCTCCCCGGAAGTCCTTTTTGACTTTACGTCTCATGGGGTCATCGGACCCTATGAGACGGCATAGATCTATCTGCCTGATGGATCGTCTGGGTCGTGGAATTCCTGCTCATGACTACGCCACTGTCCTGTTGAGACTCCGCCCACTCCTCCTCCCCACCGCCATCTGCCTGATGGATCGTGGAGGTCTCCATCGTGGAATATGCCTACTATGAACTATTCATACACTCTGTCATATTCATTGAATGTATTTTAACTCTAAATCTGTCCTTCTGTACACATTACATCTATTGCATCTGTCCATCCTAGGAGAGGGATCCTCCTCTGTTGCTCTCCTCCAGGTTTCTTCCTTTTTCCCCTGAAGGGTTATTTGGGAGTTTTTCCTGGTCCGATGTGAGGTTTTGGGGCAGGGATGTCTATGTGTACAGATTGTAAAGCACTCCGAGACAAATTTGTAATTTGTGAAATTGGGCTATACAAATAAACTGAATTGAATTGAATTGAATTGAATATATATATTTATATATACCAAAATATTTATAATTATATAAATAAATATATATATATATAATCATATAAATGTATATATCTATAAATATTTATATAATTTTATAAATATATATAGACATATATATATGAATATGTTTATAATTATATACATTTTTATATATAGAGAAATATATATTGATATATATATATATATTTGAATATATAAATATTTATACACTCATTTATATATTCATATGATTGTATATTTATTTAAAGGGGTGTCCCCCTCGAGTGGCAGGAGGAGGACGATGTGTTCCTTCCTTTACAATTTGTTCTAAAGCTGAAAAAAACAATGGCGTGGTTGAGTTTGTTCTCGTTTTTCTTTTTTCGTCCGGCCTTCTGGCGTGGACAGCGACCTCGTTGGCACGGCAACGCCTGCACGAACCCAGCCGTTCCCCCATTAATGCGTTTGTCTTCGGTCACTTTTGGAGAAAGAGATGAAGGAAAAGAAAGAAAGGAACTCCCCACGACCCTCAAATATCTTTAATCTCATCTGTACATGACCTGTAGAGAAGGAAGTTAAGTATTCAAAGACGTTATGAGGAAAACAATATTTACTCAGATGTAGATTTTGAAGACTTTCCGTTTAAAAAAATAACAATTCTAACACAACAAATATTTCTTATGATTCTAGTTGTCTTAGCTCAGAAATATTACTGATATGGAACGTTCAGGTACTTAAAAAAACCCTCCTATACCAGAAATCTCTTTTGTTAGCAACCTAGCATGCTAGCCCCGGAACGGAAGCGTTCCGACATCCGCCCACTCTTTCAAAAACGGAAATCATAAATTAATTTAGTTTTCCAATCTGTCGTGTTGTAAACCAGTAATCTGAGTTCTCTGAAGGTCAGGCACCAGATAAGGAGGCGCGAGTAGACGTGGACTTCTTGATTGGTTTATGGTGGTTTATGGCGCCTGTCAGGCTCCGCCCCTTCTCACCTGTTCTCACAGGAACTTCTTGTTTTGTTCTTTTTCATAAAGGTCATGTCAGTTTGTTAATGAATCACACACGATCATATATATTAATTCATATACAGTTTATTGCTCATATCTTGCCGTAGGATAATACTAATATTACTGCCATTTGTTAAGTGTTGAAAAAGTTGGTAAAAAGTGAACCATACAGATATTTTATTTATTACTATTATAGATAAATATACCAGTATCGTATTTATGGTATACTGTTTTTATGGTAATGTATCAGTATCATGATATTTATGGCAGGTATGGTATAGATTAGAAGATCGTGACAACCAGGTAGAGGCAGAACAGACTCAAGGAACAGAGTCAAGGCTCAGCAGAGCACACAAGACTTGTTCACACCAACAAACAAAAAGGAAGTTGGTTCATGAATGAC
Source organism: Pseudoliparis swirei (assembly GCF_029220125.1). Classification (NCBI taxonomy): domain Eukaryota; kingdom Metazoa; phylum Chordata; class Actinopteri; order Perciformes; family Liparidae; genus Pseudoliparis; species Pseudoliparis swirei. The sequence continues at coordinate 22,729,480 of NC_079409.1, read as the reverse complement.
CATATTATACACAATATTACTATTATTATAGGGCCCGATCACTGACTTGGTGTCAGAATGGAGGACCTATAGATTATCATACAACGTCCAACATCGATGTTCGTGGAAGTCACCACCAGCACCCGCCCCCCCCGCACGCCTATCCTTCTCACTTTTTTCACCCCTGACCCGTTTTCATGCCTGTAATTTACTGTACATAATCCTGATAGGGGCACTAGTCTGCTGTTAGGCCCCTTCTGACGCCCCACCTTCCGCCCTCTGGAGGGCAAATAGTGGCCTCAAAGTTCCCATTGAGTCCAGAAAGACCCGTCCCCCAAGCGCGGAGCAATCCAGCATGTGAGCGCGGTATAACTCTAAAATATTAACTGTTTTGACTCAAGGACTCGTGCAATGTTTACAACATTAACTCATCATTTTAAATATGTACACATGTGTAAAGTCCTATTAGAGATTAGTTTGATAAACATGCATGGGTCAACCATCATCACGATGCTCCACTTACTGCAAACATTGTCCCACGAATATAAAATACTATAGTAATGTACGTGCATAGAGCTTTTATAACTGACCATAATCTATAGTTCAGTGTACATGTAGGCTTTTTGTCTTGTCGTTTTTCTCCATTGATTACAAGCATTTTTAGGAACAGAGAAGGACAGAGAAGGACATTTTGAGAATAATACACATCTAAATCTACAACAAAATAAAGGAAAACAAATTTCCCTCTGTTTACTTGCTTTGAATGAAACCCTGTGCCACGTTGTTTTGTGTTTTTCTATTTTCAGTTTTAATTGATAAGAAATTATAAAACTCCTACAGTCCACGAGCAAATATAATCTGTTCCTTTTCAAAGAAATCTTCAAGTTTTCAATGTAAGAACTTCAATTACTCACTGACAAGATTCATCAAAATGGCAGGAGGCCACAGATCAAGCCCATGTTCTTTGAAGAACTTTAAAATATATTTCACCATCATTTATTTAACCGCACTAAATATGTCATCTTTTATTTAACCTAGCTAAGCACTTCATTATCTTTTATTGAACCTAACTGAGTATTTGAACATATTTTATTTAACCTAATGAATCATTTCCCTGGTGATCCAAAGAGCCTATCGGCTGTCCTTGTTGGGACCGTGGGAATCTTCTCAATGCGCGTAACTTAAACTTCCAAGATGAACCAAAGATGCTGAGAGTTACATTCATAATGGCGCCTTTCCCTCTACAAAATAAAAGCGAGAGAATAAAAATGGAATTTTAAAAATCTACCTAATTTGCTTTTAAAACATTGTCTACATGCAAAAAAAAAAATTGTAGTAGTTTATTAATGTACTTTTTATTTGATGATCATCTGCCACAATCAAAATTGACCAAAATAAAAAAGCCACTAAGCCACAGTTTCTTGCTGCTGACCATGGAAACATCTATGAAACATGTTCGTCTCTTTAGTTTTAGTTGTTCGATGGTCAGTCAAACAAAAGTGACTGAAGAGTTCATTGAAAATGCCAATATGTCAGACCCCTTTGGATTGGGTTTAGTGTTTGTGTTTATAGTTTGAAAACATACCATGCAATAACATTGCCAAAACTACACCGTGTGTCTTTTATGTGCAATAAGACCTCCTAATGCTTATAGACACACTCTGTAATTGTGGCTTTTTGCAAATGACTTAATGAAACACTGTATCCACAATTAAAAATAATATATAGATATGGTCCCAACACTTTTGTACACGCTGTACACAATTAGCCAGTTTACAAACTAACTCTTTATCAAATGAAATGTCAAACTTTTTTAATGCGTTGTGAGAGAAACACTCAATATACAAACGATGTAACATGAATGGGACTTTATTTTGAAATCCGTCCCACCGGAAGTGGAGCCGCATTGTCCTCTGCTTTGCCTCGGCTCCGCTGCTTTGTTTCCGTTCACCTCCCCGCCACAGAAAGGGAAGCCCCAAAACAAGCTCCCAAAGTGAAGCGAGCAGGACTCGGACATCGTCTCGAACCTCTCGGCCTGATTACCGGATACCGGTCTGTGTGGGGTCCGGTTCCCGTCGGGGTGGAGGGGGTACCCGCGTGGTGTTTGGGGGGGGTAACGTCATTTTAAGCCGTTGGTTAGTTAGGCAGAGATAACTAGCCCGGGGGCTGTGGTCGGGTCGGGGGTCAAAGCTTCGCGGGTTGTGGTTCCGGCTCGCGCGGAGCCTCACGCGCACATCGACCCGGGAAACGGACTCGTTCACGGCAGCGCTCCGGATGACCCGCGTTGTTACCGGCTTCACCCCGCTGGACCCCACGGGAGCTCCCGCTTGTCTACGCGAGCGACTAAAGCGGTAAGAAGTTGTATTTATGTATTTATTGTGAGTTTCCTGAACTGTGTGTGTGTGTGTGTGAGAGGAGTTTAAAGTGTGAGGCTCGCGCGGAGACGCAGCAGGTGCGCCGCGCGGTTCGCCGCTCCACGCGACCACCTCGCCCCTCTCCATGAGGGCGTTATTCCTCTACTTCCGGTCCAGACTTGGTGCGACACGTCCAGCCGGTCTCGGAGGCTCGTGGGGATATTTAAATAAGATGATTACAGATCTGTAATCCCATCACAGCAAAGCTGCGCTACACGTTAAAGGTGACTTAAGCAGCCTGGCTGGCGATCACAGCTTCTTCCCCGGGACCCTGAACGCACCTTGTCTTTCTTGTTTTACGTCAACATGTTTATAGTAAAAACAAATCCTCACGATATATCATTCAGCTGTATCCTCTGTCTTATAAAGAGATGCAGTAGCTCAGTGAAAAGATGGATTATGCCACATTAGCTTTCCAACTTTAATGCATCGTGATGCGTTCAAGTTGCTTTCTGTTTAGTTTATTATTGTTTTCTCTCCATGAGCTGCTGCCACATTAGTTTGTTTTCTTTAAATCATATTATGTTGTGTAAGGTTAAACCCAATAGGGCATTATTCCATATTTCTATGATAAACTAATATTGAAATAGATGTTGCTTAATCAGATATAGCATTATGAACCAATCACGAGGAAGGGCTTTCAGATAATGAGCCTCAGGCCAGTTAAAGAAGGCCTGAGGAGCTTCATGAGTGGAGGCTGCAACACACAAACATACACAAAGGCTGCAACACACACACATACACAAAGGCTGCAACACACAAACATACACAAAGGCTGCAACACACAAACATACACAAAGGCTGCAACACACACACATACACAAAGGCTGCAACACACACACATACACAAAGGCTGCAACACACACACATACACAAAGGCTGCAACACACACACATACACAAAGGCTGCAACACACAATCATACACAACGGATAAGGTACTAGATTCTCAGCTGAGAAGGAGGGTTTCCTAGCTGAGAAGGAGGGTTTCTTACCTGAGAAGGAGGGTTTCATAGCTGAGAAGGAGGGTTTCTTACCTGAGAAGGAGGGTTTCATAGCTGAGAAGGAGGGTTCCTAGCTGAAAAGGAGGGTTTCTTGGCTGAGAAGGAGGGTTTCTTAGCTGAAAAGGAGGGTTTCTTGGCTGAGAAGGAGGGTTTCTTAGCTGAGAAGGAGGGTTTCCTAGCTGAAAAGGAGGGTTTCTTGGCTGAGAAGGAGGGTTTCTTAGCTGAAAAGGAGGGTTTCTTGGCTGAGAAGGAGGGTTTCTTAGCTGAGAAGGAGGGCTTCTTGGCTGAGAAGGAGGGTTTCTTAGCTGAGAAGGAGGGTTTCTTGGCTGAGAAGGAGGGTTTCTTAGCTGAGAAGGAGGGTTTCTTGGCTGAGAAGGAGGGTTTCTTAGCTGAAAAGGAGGGTTTCTTGGCTGAGAAGGAGGGTTTCTTAGCTGAGAAGGAGGGTTTCTTAGCTGAGAAGGAGGGTTTCTTAGCTGAGAAGGAGGGTTTCTTGGCTGAGAAGGAGGGTTTCTTAGCTGAGAAGGAGGGTTTCTTAGCTGAGAAGGAGGGTTTCTTAGCTGAGAAGGAGGGTTTCTTGGCTGAAAAGGAGGGTTTCTTGGCTGAGAAGGAGGGTTTCTTAGCTGAGAAGGAGGGTTTCTTAGCCGTCCAGAGAAGTTTAAATAAGGTTCCAGAAGCTGGACCTGCAGGGACGGCTCCAATGTCCTGCAGACAGACTGACTGACAGATGGGCTGTGGGGGGTTTGGTCTTATCAAAACACACACACACACACACACACTCACACACTCAAAGGCTTGTAGAAATCGGCATCCCTTATCACGGTTAAAGATGTGTGACGTCAAAATTCAGTAATCCCATCCAATCAACCAAAACGAGCCCCTCCCTAAAATCTGAGTGGCATTCATGAATGAGTTTATCTCGTGACGCGTTGGTCCAGTGGCGGTGAGCGTCTTCCATGCGGCGTGCTGAGTGGACTGATGGCCGAGAGCGTATTGGTGACTTTCTTGTGGAAGCCCAGTCAAAGGTCACGTGTGAAAGAGGCCCTTAATAGATTAACTTCAGAGCTCCTTCTCTCAGCAGCTTTATGGATTTACGGCTCGCTGAGTATCACGTTTTTAATTTGTATCCATAATAAAGTCGGAAAGACTCATGAGCAGAAGAAAGAAGGCGGCGGTAGATGTTATGGATCATCTAACATACATAGTACAGGGTTCCTACGGTCATGGAAAACCTGGAAAAGTCATGGAATTTTTAAATGCTCATTTCTAGGCCTGGAAAAGTCATGGAGAAAACTTAAATCATAAAAGTTTTGGAAAAGTCATGGAAATGTGTTATAATCACATGTCCATTTACGCCGAGTTAGAAATAATTAATGTTTATTTAAAGAAAGACGCTCCAAATATGAGCCGGCGTACGCTCTCCATACGCAACATGTTCTACATGTTCATGTTTATACCGAGATGTCAGTTTGGTCCTGGACATGTGGTTTAAAGTTCTGGAAATCCATCGGTCAACATGTGTAAGAGCCCTGAGTAAATACACAGCATATATATATATATAATTCTTTAGCCTGTGTAACGATGTGACGTGGTTCAGGAGGAGGGTCAGTGTGATGTTCTTGGGGTCGGAGCAGTGAAGGGGGGCGTGCTGTCCAACAGTCGTGTTATGCAATGGAACTACAAGCAGAATAATGTGCGTCTGCAAAGCCAACAAGTTATTCTGAGTTGATTAAAGAGCCAGAGTGATGCAGCAGTGACCTTTGACCTGCGTGAGGAGCTTCCTCTCTCGATGTGGAGGTGCTCTCGTGACTTTCAGTCCGTCCTACAGGATGGAGGATGTTCCTCGTGTGTGTCCCTTAGAAAATGTTTAACGAAGCCTATTTTCTTTACACTTCTGTAGTTCTGTTGTATAAGTTCACAAGATAAATGTGCTGGACGTATAATATATATTTATTAAAACTATGATGAGGATGCCTGAGCCATAGTTGAAGCCGGCTCTCTGCTGTTTGTTTGTTTGTTTTAGGGCCTCTCCTCTCTGTTGTCTTGTAGAATAATACAGTTGGAGATATTTATTTTGATATTTGTATTTAGTTTTTTTGTAAAGTAATATTGATTATTCATTGCTTATTGAGGTTATATTTTTATATGTTAGAAGAGCTTTTTTCTTATGATAGTTTCAGTTTAGTTCATTGTGATTGTTGTTTAAATATATTTAGTTTTAGGTTCACTGATTGCGTAACACTGTGGTTACATAGGTGTGGGTAGCTTCAGGACCAGCATGCACCTGGGTGGCCGATGGTTTTTTACCAGTGTCAGCATTTTGTTTGTCCGTTTTGTTTGTTTCGTAGCTCCGGGTATCTTTCTTCCATTACTCCCTCCATCCCCAGTCCTTTCTCTCTCTCCTCCGCCACCTCTTTCTCTCTCTTAGTGAACGCCCCCCCTCAGTGTGGCGTTAAAGCAGGCCGGTGTTACGCAACACTGCAACCGGGAGGAAGCCTCACATGCAGGAAGCTGTAGGAGTTGGGAGAGGAAGTCTCGGCCTCCCCTTTGACCGGTCATGTGACTTCTTGGGCTTTATGAGGCACCGGCTTCCTTCTTCTTATATGTCCTCCGCTTCTCTCTTCGTCTTCCTCTTCGTCACTCTTTCCTGTGAAGACGTGTTGAAGTGTCTGTGTCTCCGTGAATAATCCTCTCGCATCTCTTTTGTCTGCCGAAGCTGAGAAACAAAAGAACTGTTTTCCATGTGCATTTAAAAGTGCTTAGCTGTTGGATTTGGGGACTGGCCGCACAGAAGATAACCGGCAACCTTCAACCTTCAATCAAGCTTCACTGAGACGGTGTTCAAGCAGCCTCAGTGAGCAGAGCATCATGTGACTTCAACCTCACAAAAACAAACTTATTCTTTAGAAATGTAATACCCAAACTAAGAAGAGTGGCTGTAAGCCACTAAAAGGGCTATTTGAATATCTTTTGTGTTTTATAAACAACAATAATGAGCATATTTAAAGGAATGGTGCAGCTGACTATGGAGGACTTAAAATGTCTTAAGTATAAATAAATAAATGCATGAATAAATGTAGGAAAAAATAAATGCTTAAATAAATGTATAAATAAATATAGGAATAAATAAATGCTTAAATAAATGTATAAATAAATAAATGCATGAATAAATGTAGGAAAAAATAAATGCTTATATAAATGTATAAATATAGGAATAAATAAATGCTTAAATAAATGTATAAATAAATAAATATAGGAATAGATAAATAAATTGTTAGATATATGTATACAAGAATAAATAAATGCTTAAATAAATGTATAAATACTGGAATAAATAAATAAATTGTTAGATATATGTATACAATAATAAATAAATGCTTAAATAAATGTATAAATACATAAATACAGGAATAAATAAATACATTATTAGATATATGTATACAATAATAAATAAATGCTTAAATAAATGTATAAATAAATACAGGAATAAATATTGATAAGTTATACCTAAACAGGACATCATTAAAGAAATCTATTTCTACATTTCTGTATTTCTTCATTTATTTAAGTTTATTTAGGTTCATGTTATTTTCTCAATCTCTTTAGCATCATTGTAACTAATAATAATTATAATATTAGTGGAATACTGTTCACGTGATATTTTAGTTCCTGTAAAATCCTTCCAACCCGACAAACCACTGAGCGACGTAGTTTTTCCATCTGCTCTGTGTTACTAATTTTCTTATTTTGGCTCCCGAGTGAACACACAGATTGTTATTGATTGCATCTCTGGTCAAACAGAGGAGTATTGGATTATTGATCCGATCCATTGATCATAAAGTGGCTGACAGGAAGTGCCTCCGCCCGGGCTGACCTTCACTGACAGCCTCGCTATAGGATTCATATCCAGTTTAACATTAAAATAATCTTCCTCAGCAGGAGTTCAGGCTGAACTGACCTGATGGGACATTTAATCAAACAGGAACTGGACCGCCTACTTTTTGTTTACTGTGTAATTATGTCCTTTCTGTACACAGGATGATGTTGACGTTGCAGTTTTCAATGGCAGCCCATGTTTACTCTGCTCTCTGATCCCTGTCGGCTTCTAACAGCTGTTGGTTTTATGGCAGTAGAAGTGTCTACATTGGCCTTCTCACCATGGAGATGCCGTCTAGAGACTGAGCGATAACTGGGAGCCCGTCGCCAGCGGTCACCATCTGTCACCATCGGTCACCATCTGTCACCAGCGGTCACCATCTGTCACCATCTGTCACCATCTGTCACCATCGGGCACCATCTGTCACCATCGGTCACCAGCGGGCACCATCTATCACCATCGGTCATCATCTGTCACCAGCGGTCACCATCGGGCACCATCTGTCACCAGCGGTCACCATCGGTCACCATCTGTCACCATCGGTCACCAGCGGTCACCATCGGTCACCATCGGTCACCAGCGGGCACCATCTATCACCATCTGTCACCATCGGTCATCATCTGTCACCAGCGGGCACCATCGGGCACCATCTGTCACCATCTGTCACCATCGGGCACCATCGGTCACCATCGGGCACCATCTGTCACCATCGGGCACCAGCGGTCACCATCTGTCACCATCTGTCACCATCGGTCATCATCTGTCACCAGCGGGCACCATCTGTCACCATCTGTCACCATCTGTCACCATCGGGCACCATCGGTCACCATCGGGCACCATCTGTCACCATCGGTCACCATCTGTCACCATCGGTCACCATCGGGCACCAGCGGTCACCATCGGTCACCATCGGGCACCATCTGTCACCATCGGGCACCATCTGTCACCATCGGGCACCATCTGTCACCATCGGGCACCAGCGGTCACCATCGGGCACCATCTGTCACCATCGGGCACCATCTGTCACCATCGGTCACCATCGGTCACCAGCCTCTGACCGGTTTCTGAGGGCAGCTTCTATTCAATTTAGCTTATTTTTTATAGCCCAATATCACAAGTGAGCAGGGCGCCGGCTCACCAGGCAGGACCAGCTTCAGACCAGGTCCAGTGGACCAGATGAGACGTGGAGTCACAAGGACTACGGGGAGAGGTGCTCAGTGTATCCTAAACGTCCATAAGGAGAGAGGTGCTCAGTGTATCCTAAATGTCCATAAGGAGAGAGGAGAGGAGCTCAGTGTATCCTAAACGTCCATAAGGAGAGAGGAGCTCAGTGTATCCTAAACGTCCATAAAGAGAGAGGAGAGGTGCTCAGTGTATCCTAAACGTCCATAAGGAGAGAGGAGAGGTGCTCAGTGTATCCTAAACGTCCATAAGGAGAGAGGAGCTCAGTGTATCCTAAACGTCCATAAGGAGAGAGGAGCTCAGTGTATCCTAAACGTCCATAAGGAGAGAGGAGCTCAGTGTATCCTACGCGTCCATAAGTAGAGAGGAGAGGAGTAATGCATGTAAAAGATTGAAACCGTGAGCTTTCAATGATCCGGCACTTCTCCAATTGCAAATTCAAGAAAATAAATATAAATAATGTGGGAAAGCACGGTGTATTCCCCAAGAGAGGAAACTGGTTTGTTTGTTTGTTGTTGTTGTTCTCGTACACCGGCTCCATTGAAATGGGCCACTTCCTCTAAACCCCCCCCCCCAGCTCATTGTGAGGGTGGAGGTGTGGCACCGTGTGGTTAGATGCTGCTACTGAACTTTAACGTGTAAATACAGAACTGCTTGCTCAGTGTTACTGCATGTGTGATGATGTCATCGATTGAAGGCCCTGACCTTTAAAAGTGGTTCAGTTTCCTCTGTAGTCGTCACCTCAGGTTTAACCTTTCCAGGCTGGGACTCGTCTGTTTTATTATAATATCTCCTCACTGCAGCCCGTCCTACGCTCTGCAATGACGACACGGTTTGTTGTCACTAGCAACCGTGTTTGGATGTCCTCCTCCCTAAATAATGGAAACTCTGTGACCTAAATTCTGCTTCCCACAATGCACCGGGACCTGACTCAATATGTCCGAGAGGAAAAAATATGAGTCTTTGTCAATAAGTACAGGAGAGATGGAGGTGGTACAAAGAGCCTCAGACTAAGAGTTGAGAAGAGTTAAACATCAATAGAAACATAAACATGGTCCTCCCACTGATCTCTCTGTGTTGTCAGCTAGGATTTATTTTTATTTATCATTCAATTTGTGATTAATGTACCCAGCTGCTCTTCATCAGACCAGAAATCCACCGATTCACAGCTTTAGAGTCGACATGCGATGCGACACGACATGCCACACGACATGCGACACGACATGCCACACGACATGCGACGCGACACGCCACACGACATGCGTCACGACATGCGACACGACATGCCACACGACATGCCACACGACATGCGACACGACATGCCACACGACATGCGACACGCCACACATGCGCGCAACGACATGCCACACGACACGACATGCCACACGACATGCGACACGACACGCCGACACGCAATACGATATGCGACACGACATGCCACGACATGCGACACGACATGCGCACGACATGCAACACGACATGCCACACGACATGCGACACACCACGCGACATGCGACACGCAACGCCATGCGACACGACACGCGACACGCAATGCATCACGTTGGTGAAACTTTTGTCCATCATTGATAAGTTATTGTAATTATTTTTGAGGTTTTTCCTTTGAAGTTTGACACTAAAGTCGATTTTAATCATTTCAATAAACTTTCGATCAAAAGAGGATTTTCTCTTTTTATTTTTTTACATCGTAAACCACCTTTTTTAGATTTTTAGATGAGGCATTTTAGGACATCACCTGTTAGATTAGAGAAAGTTGTGATGGGTTTAAGTTCTAAGACTAAAACAGAAAGTGACCCGTCCATCCCCGGGTCGCCCCGCCCTGAAGCGCAGCTGCATGGTCCGTGTTACTCTAAGTGGGACCATCATTTTTACTCATGATTAAGACCATAAACTCACATTCTCAATGTTCACCGAGGGAATGAATCCAGAAGGAAAGACTTTGCGTCGCCCCCTGCTGGCCATTAGAATGAATGCACGTTTCAGGCCCTCCAGCGCTGGCTTCACTTTTCACGTGTTTCTAATAACTACTGTTAGCTCAACCGTTTCAAGACTGACAAGTTCGTGGCCGTCACCGGTAGGTTTTCCCCCCCCTAAGCACCAAGGAATGCGCAACCAGAGGGAACGTTGGTAACGTGCTTTATTTGAGCGCTCTGACCGCCGACTGTGTCTCTGCTCATGGCTCCCCTCTTCCTCCTGTCCAGCTCCTTTATGGGGACAGAGCCTCGCAGATACACAAACCCAGATTGTCATCAGACACCGTTCCCTGAACCACACCCCCGCTCCACCCACTCTGCAGCCGAGCTTAAACACACCCCGCTGCCACATACCTCCACCGCCCGACTTAGGCCGGGGCAACATCCGGCCTAACCTACCCCCCCTCCCCCCCATGAGAGCGGGAGAGGAAGTCGGCCACGACCATCTGCGTCCCCGGCCTATGGATCACCCTGAAATTAAAAGGCTGTAAAGCCAGATACCACCGAGTGATTCGGGCGTTGGTATCTTTCATGCGGTGGAGCCATTGGAGCGGGGCGTGGTCCGACCAGAGGGTGAATGAGCGTCCCAGGAGGTAGTAGCGCAGGGAGTCGACCGCCCACCGGATGGCGAGGCACTCTTTCTCCACCGTGCTGTACCTGCCCTCCCTCTCCGATAGCTTGCGGCTGATGTACAGCACGGGGCGGTCAAACCCCTCTACCTGCTGGGACAAACGGCCCCAGCCCTCTGTTTGACGCATCAGTCTGCAGAGTAAAGGGAGAGAAGTTAGGTGTGTGGAGGAGCGGTTCCCCACAGAGAGCTTGCTTTACCTGCTCAAACGCCAACTGGCACCGCTCCGACCACTGGACCGGATCTGAGGCACCTTTCCGGGTCAGGTCAGTCATGGGGCTGGTCAGCTCCGCAAAGTTCGGGATGAACCGCCTGTAATAGCCCACCAGCCCCAAAAACTGCCTCACCTCTTTTTTAGTCTTGGGCCGCGGGCAGGCTGCGATGGCGGCGGTCTTGTCCACCTGAGGTCGCACCTGCCCGGCGCCCAAGTTGTACCCCAGATACCGTACCTCCCTCCGTCCAACTGCACACTTCCCCGGGTTGGCCGTAAGCCCCGCCTGCCTCAGGGACTCCAGCACCGCGCCCACCCGCTGCACATGCTCCGCCCAGGTGGTGCTGTGTATGATCACATCATCCAGGTAGGCGGCAGCATATGCAGCGTGCGGCCGCAGCACCCGGTCCATGAGGCGTTGAAAGGTGGCGGGGCCCCAACAACCCAAAAGGAAGCGTGGTGAATTGGTATAACCCAAACGGAGTGGAGAAGGCCGTTTTTTCCTTAGACTCTGGCGACAGAGGAATCTGCCAGTAGCCCTTGGTTAAATCCAGTGTCGTAAAGAAACGCGCAGTGCCCAGTCGGTCCAGGAGCTCGTCGACCCGGGGCATTGGGTAAGCATCGAACCGTGACACATCGTTCACCCTGCGATAGTCCACGCAGAACCAAATAGACCCATCCTTCTTGACCACCAGAACAATGGGGCTACACCAGGCACTGTGGGACTCTTCTATTACCCCCATCTCCAGCATTGCAGCCAATTCCCGCTGAACCACCTTTCTCTTGTGTTCCGGTAACCTGTAGGGTCGTGACCGCACTGTCACGCCCGGAGGAGTCTCAATCTCGTGCTCTATGAGGTTTGTGCGTCCTGGAAGGAGAGAGAACACATCAGCAAACTGCTTTTGCAACCGGGCAATGTCTGTTTTCTGGGTCCCGGAGAGACGGTCTTCACACAGGAGCGAGGCCGGATTGGTGGATTTTGGGACCTCAGGCCTCAGCTCCTCTCTCTCAGATACCGAGGACACCAGAGAAACAGACTCGGCCTCCCTCCATGCTTTTAGGAGGTTGAGGTGGTAAATCTGTGTAGCTCCGCCCCGATCAGAACGCACCACCTCATAGTCGACATCCCCCACTCGCCGTGTGACCACAAAGGGCCCTTGCCACTTGGCGAGGAGTTTAGAGCTGGAAGAAGGAAGCAATACAAGTACCTTCTCTCCCGGTGTGAATTGTCTCAGCCTGGAACCTCTGTTGTACAGCCGCTGCTGACGCTCCTGGGCCTGGAGCAAATTCTCACGTGACAGCTGACCTAGTGTGTGGAGCTTTGCTCGCAGGTCCAGGACGTGTTGGATCTCGTTTTTACTGGTGCTCGGCCCCTCCTCCCAGTTTTCTTTAATGAGGTCGAGCACCCCCCGTGGAGTCCTGCCGAACAAAAGTTCAAAGGGAGAAAATCCCGTGGAGGCCTGGGGAACCTCCCGTACTGCAAACAACAGAGCGTCAAGCCATTTATCCCAATTACGTTCATCGTCATTAATAAATTTACGGATCATGGACTTCAAAGTCTTATTCAGACGCTCCACCAGACCGTCGGTCTGTGGGTGGTACACAATGGTCCGAATAGACTTGATGCCCAGTAACCCGCATAGTTCTCTCAGTGTTCTTGACATGAACTGGGTGCCCTGGTCAGTCAGAATCTCTTCGGGATTCCGACTCGGAGATGACCTGAAACAGCGCCTGCGCGACACTCTTTGCAGAAATGTTGCGCAAGGGCACCGCCTCCGGTATCGTGTTGCGTAATCCACGAAGACTAACACAAAGCGATATCCGCGTGCACTCCGGTGAAATGGCCCGATGAGGTCCATAGCGATTCGCTCAAATGGAACCTCCATTAATGGCAGAGGCGCAAAGGTGCCTCGAATGGCCGGAGGGTTTACCAATTGACACTCCGGCAGGACGCACACCAACGGCGCACATCCGCCCGGATGCCCGGCCAATAAAATCGGGTCATTATCCGGTCCAGAGTTTTATCATACCCCATGTGACCAGCCATCGGGTTATAGTGAGCCGCCTGGAAAACCATTTCCCGGCGGCTCTTCGGCACCAGCAACTGGGTGCTTTCCTGCCCTGTGTGAGTGTCACGGCTCACTCTGTACAGTTTGTCCCTGATCAATGTGAATTGCGGATATGTCTGCGCTGCGTCAGGGCGCACCAGCTGACCATCAATTCGTATCACTTGGTCAAAGGCTGAGCGCAGAGTATCGTCCCGAGACTGCTCGAGTGGAAAATCTTCCATGGACCGGTAGGTTTTCCCCCCCCTAAGCACCAAGGAATGCGCAACCAGAGGGAACGTTGGTAACGTGCTTTATTTGAGCGCTCTGACCGCCGACTGTGTCTCTGCTCATGGCTCCCCTCTTCCTCCTGTCCAGCTCCTTTATGGGGACAGAGCCTCGCAGATACACAAACCCAGATTGTCATCAGCTGGTCTGATTGTCATCAGACCAGCTGATGACAATCAGACACCGTTCCCTGAACCACACCCCGCTCCACCCACTCTGCAGCCGAGCTTAAACACACCCCGCTGCCACAAAGACGTTCGCTTGATATCTTTCTGTATATTTACTTGCAGCTTGTTGCATCTAACTAATTGAACACGAATGCTGTGTCCCCTTTCTCTGCAGATGTTGACGGTGAATGACCTCCTTGCATCCGACGGTTTGGTTCTGGTTTTGCAACTCCCGCCTGAGACCTCCTCACCAGCACTCCAATAGTGCGCTGGACACGGATGTCATTTGGTTTGGTCCCATTCCCATTTGGACTAGTCCAAGTGTCGTCCATGGCCGCTAGCTTTTTAAATCGGTAACCGCTCGGCGCCAAGCTGGACCCGCAGACGTTGCCTCCCCACACCTGCCCCTGCCCCTCTGCCCCGCCCCCTCAACAGCCCTCCGACCCCGCGGCACGGCTCCGAGACCCAGGGCTTCGATTGGCCAGCGAAGAGGAGGAGGAGGAGGAAGAGGAGGAGGAGGTCAGTGATGCAAGTCGGTCGGCTCCACTTCAGGAGTTGGAGACCAGCTTCAGAGATGCAGAGACCATTACTGGTAATATTGCATGCGTACATTATAACCATAAGGTTACACAACTTCCTGGAATCTGCCGGGTTGAGTCTGCATGAGATGCTTCATGTGTAACTCCACCTGTCCGTAACCCACAGGACGGTTCATTGTTCTGGGTTGATTTCCTGTTTTGTATTTTCCTTTTTGGTTTTGTTTTATGCCTTTTGATATTTTATTGTTTGAAGAATTTATAGAGGTTTTAATCCACTTCCTCTCTAAGAGATAAATCAGACTTTTACTTTGAAAAGGTAAAAGGGAATCGCAGTTTAGTTTTACGTTTGAATGAGAACGTAAAACCTCTGAAGGACAAATGTATTATGTGAGGAAACCTCTAAAGACAACTACGTACAGCAGTGTTGAGACTCTTATTTATTAGGGAACATAGGAATGGAGGGTCCAGAGAAAAGGAGCTGAACACAACCCAAGGTCGTAGAGGTCGAAGAGGTCGCCGAGCACATGAACGGCACTAATGAGTCCGGGAGCAGGGGTGGAGGCGTCGGCCGGTTGTTGGACTCACAAACAGGGGAAGGACCTTCCTGTGGCTTCCTGTTGCTCCCTGTGCCATGAGCTGAGTTCCTCGTATTATTCAGAAGCCCTTAAGGCCTCACAACGAGGCGCTGAGGGCGTCTTCATGTTGGGTGTTTGACTCGTGGCCAAGTGTGATGAAACCGTCACTTCTTAAGTTCAGCTTTGGGAACATGCAGCCAACAGCCCACTGAAGGCCTTCAAGGGCAGGGCGGGGGCTCAGTGCTGCCACCTGCTGGCCTGAGACGAGTACTGTCTCGAACCCTCCATGGTGATCTGTTGCATTTAAAGTTCTTTCTTTTTTTCCTTCTCCCTGCCTAACTTGTGTGTGTGTGTGTGTGTGTGTGTTCACGAAGTCCAGAGGATGAATGAACACATAGAGCTGAATGGAGCGGCTCATTTCCGGGCCGTGGGGTTCATTCTCCGTGGTTACCAGCCAGCAGTGATGCAACCGTGACATTATGGGATGTTTTGGTGAGGAGAGACAATTCGGGATCAAACAGGCAGACAGACGGAGAACACACACACACATACACACCGTCACACACACACACTCAAAGAGACGGAGGTAAGCTGGAAACCGTGTCGAGCCAGAGTTCGGCTTCACCGGCCTTTTAGTGGTGTGGTCTTTATTTTTAGGATCTGACACTGTTACCATGGTTACAGTGGTGTTTTTTGTACAGGAAAAGCCTGAATCATCTAATCCAGGACGGCGGGCTCTCCGCTGAACACAGAAGTTCACTCCTCTTGTTCCTCTGGCTGAAGCCGTGGGTCACCTCCCTGACTCCTAACCCGACAGGACCTCATTATTTCCAAATTATTTTGATTTGATTATTTTTTACACATGGTTTCTCCTTATAAGAAATAATAATCTTATTTTTTTTCATATCTATAATAATCCCTCCCCAGGTTGGGTTCATGTTTCTTATCGCTCTACAACCAGTAAAAAAAAAAAAAAACCCCTCTGAGGCAAATTTGTGAGATTGGGCTATACAAGATAAACTGAATTGAATTAAAAAGGTGCAACCTCCACACCTGCCCGCCCATCTGCATTGGGATCAGTTCCTCCGACGAGGTCACGTGATCGATCGACCCGGTCACGTGACGTGATGTTGTGACAGCGCCCTGACGTCACATGACCTCTGCCAGCTGCTGTGACCACTCCATCTTGTAACGGCTTGCAAAGAGAAACAATAAGCACAGAAAACGTATAATAAAAACATGTAGTAGTATTATTATAGCGAAGCGCTACTACAAACCCACTGAGTGACCTCTGACCCCTCGGTCCAGCCTCCTACAGAGCTCCAGTGACATCCGACCCCTGGGCGGCGTGGCCTGGTGCCATGTGCTCTCACAGTCTAAATGTGGACGGGCTTGTGCTGCAACATGAGAACACCGGTGGGGCACGCGGTTGAACCCTATGGGGGAACAGTGGTACTGCGTGCTGGCGGGTTGTGGGTCGTGGCCTCGCTTTTCATTTTATTGACTTGTCATGAAAGATGAAAGCTGCATGGAGAGAGGCGGCTGCTCTCATGTTCACACTATCTGAATAAGACATGAAGCACACGCGACACAGCAGGGGGGCAAACTCATCTTCACCGCGGCCACAGCAGCGCCGTGGCCGCCCTCACAGGGCTGCAACTGAAATGTATAAACTACTCTTGAACATATTGGTAAATAACTCCATTTGATTGTTTATTTGATCGTAGAAATATTGTAGATAAGAACATTTCTCTAATAAAACATAAATCCTTTTAAATTGAGACCTTCAAAATAAAAGCACAGGATTTCCTGAAGAAGAGGGGATCATGTGTCTTTCAAGCCGTCAGGGGCCACAGAAAATCGTGCGGCGGGCCAGATTTGGCCTGCGGGCCTTGTGTTTGACACCTCTGCTATAGACTAGACATCGAGCTCCCACTGTGAGCTCTGTTATGGTTCATGTTAAACATTGTGAGGTGCAGCCTAACCAGACCTAACTGTACAGCGTTGTTCTGACGATCGTCAAACACACAGAGGCTCTGGAGGTTCTGCTGGTTCTGGAGGTTCTGCTGGTTCTGACGCTGAGTCTGTTCACGACCTGCTGAGGCCCGTTTCTACACATCCCTTTACTCCTCCTCCACCAGCTCTTTGTCTTTCACCGTCTCCGTTCAACACAGAACCGGTCTGTTCCCACGACAGCGGGGCGGGAAGAGAGGGAGAGCTCCAAGGAAGTCCAGCTGGAGCAGAGAGAGAGGGGGGGGGAGGGGGCGAGCTACGGGGCGGTCCATGTGGAGACCGTCATTGGCATGTCAGGCATGACGAACCGGTTTGGCTCGGGCCGTTCCTCTTAGCTCCTCCCTCTTTTCCTGTCTCTGTCTCTAACACCCAGCGCTGTCCTCTGAAACGTGGAGCTCCTTCTCTCTAGTTCTTCCTGTCTCTCACCCACCCACCTCTTTTCTTCTCTCTCTCCTCTCTGGGTTATTTCTTGCGACCTTGCCCCCCTCCAGGTCCAGTGGAAAATGTGACAGGAGGGCAGCAGGGTTGGTGGTGGTCGGGCTTCAGGCACCATGAGTGAGTACGTTGAGCGGAGCATGGGGGTCTCTGGGGGTCTCTGGACAGATGCAGTGAGAGAGAGAGCTTCTCTCACTGTCTCTCTCTCTCTCTCTCCTCCCTTTGTTTCTCTTCCCGTCTCTCTGGGATCAGCTGTCTGGACTTGCCTGAACTAGTTCTCTTTATTCTCCGGTCTTGAGAATCTAAAGCTTTAAACCTCACGCTGTAAGTATGAGGACTTTTTAAATCCTTGTTTTAAAACTTGTAGAAGGTCATTGCGACTCCTCGGCCGACTCCTGTCGCTCCGCTGCAGGATGCCGCCATGTTGACTCACAGGCTTCAACCCTGCCGGGTTCCCTTGAGCAACACGAACCGCGTGACTGTGTGTCGGTGACGTAACGTCGGCCTCCGTGACGCTCTGTGTGGAGTCAGCTGGGAGAAGGCTGCAGGAAGACCTGGTCTGGGTCTGGTGGTCTGGGTCTGGTGGTCTGGATCTGGTGGTCTGGATCTGGTGGTCTAGGTCTGGTGGTCTGGGTCTGATGGTCTGGGTCTGGTGGTCTGGATCTGGGTCTGGTGGTCTGGGTCTGGTGGTCTGGATCTGGTGGTCTGGGTCTGGTGGTCTGGATCTGGTGGTCTGGGTCTGGTGGTCTGGATCTGGTGGTCTGGATCTGGTGGTCTGGGTCTGGTGGTCTGGATCTGGTGGTCTGGGTCTGGTGGTCTGGGTCTGGGGGTCTGGCTCTGGGGGTCTGGATCTGGTGGTCTGGGTCTGGTGGTCTGGATCTGGTGGTCTGGATCTGGTGGTCTAGGTCTGGTGGTCTGGGTCTGGATCTGGTGGTCTGGGTCTGATGGTCTGGGTCTGATGGTCTGGGTCTGGTGGTCTGGGTCTGGTGGTCTGGATCTGGTGGTCTGGGTCTGGTGGTCTGGGTCTGGTGGTCTGGGTCTGGTGGTCTGGATCTGGTGGTCTGGCTCTGGTGGTCTGGCTCTGGGGGTCTGGATCTGGTGGTCTGGGTCTGGTGGTCTGGGTCTGGGGGTCTGGCTCTGGGGGTCTGGATCTGGTGGTCTGGATCTGGTGGTCTGGCTCTGGTGGTCTGAGTCTGGTGGTCTGGGTCTGGTGGTCTGGACTGGCCCGCCCCCCTTTTCCTCTGCACATGGGTTTACAGCGGCTCCTATTCTTACACTCTCTCTCTCTCTCTTCTGGCTGCTGCTCATGTGATTCCGGCGGTCCGCGCTGCACTTGAACGCCTCTTGCTCACGTGACGGTTGTGTTCAGTGACAGTTCGTTAAGTTCAGACTTTAACTGGTTTCTACCTGCCGTTCCAGTGCTGCTCCTCTCCTGTAGGAAGCCGCCCCCCCGAGGCCCGACGTAGTCACGTCCGCCGCCCTGCATGACGTTGACCTTTGACCTCTGGTCAGCTGGTTCTGCTGACGTTGTTTACGTTGAACAGCTGTGGGAATAACCTCAAACTCAATGAAACGTCAGAACAAGCAGCTCTATTGATGCGACAACAAAGCACATCACTATCATCGTGTGTGTGATAAACACACACACACAGTCTAACTTGTGGCTGTCTGCATTGACCTTTTGTCAGCATACACACACACACACACAGAAGGGTTTGTCTATAATTATCCTCAGACGTCCGATCGGGACTCAATTCAGGACCAAAGTGCGTTCTCATGTTTCACCTCATCAGGGTTTGAGCAACAACGCGTTATTTGGATTAATTTATGTTTTGTGGTGAAACTATTTTACGTTTCTTAACACCTGTAAACGGTGGAGGCACCACAGGTGAACCTCCGAACCGCCTGTGGTCTCGTGAAAAAGATTCAAACCGAATGACGATAGTGAGAATAACTGTAACAACCCAGGATGCTTTGGGAAACAGTCACATGACGGCATGGGGAGGAATTGTAATTCAGTACCTGTAGAAACCGCGTTGGCTGCTGGTTCCCCATGTGTGTGTGTGTGTGTGTGTGTCTGTGTCTGTGTGTGTGTGTGTGTCTGTCTGTGTGTGTCTCTCTGTGTGTCTGTGTGTGTGTGTCTGTCTGTGTGTGTGTGTGTGTCTGTCTGTGTGTGTCTCTGTGTGTCTGTGTGTTTGTGTGTGTGTGGCACAGTCAGTCTGGAGAAGCAGACTGAGAGAGGAGGCATTGTTTGAGAGAGAGAGAGGGAGAGAGGGAGAGAGGGAGGGAGGGAGAGAGAGAGAGACAGTTTTCTTCTGACTGCCGCTTCTCTTTCGATGTCGACTTCAGTCGCTCCACGAGTTTTGGAGAATTCCATATTTCTGCAGCAAAAGCGACCAAATCCCTCAAATATTTTAATAGCGCTCTACACTGACGCGTGCACATAGCTGTACGCTGCTTTAGTTTTACACACACACACACACACGCACACATGCGGCTCGGTGGTGTTGTGCAGGAGGCTGCTGCTGACTGTGCAGTGGGCTGGGATTATATTATTCCAGCCAGTAACGGATGTGTGGCGCAACGACACGCTGGTTTATTATTGTCATGTGCGACACAACCGGCCAATCAGAGGAAGCCTTGGGTACATTTAACTGAGGCTGCTGATCGACCCGCGTTGACCTTCAGTGGGTCTCCATGTGTGAGTGCTGCACAGGAGATTCAACATGAATATAATTAATTAATATTCTCTGTACAAAAGGAAGAAGTCTTGCTTAGTAAGCATCTTTGTGTACCGAGAAAAGCGCTTAGAAGTCTAAATTATTATCATTAGTAAATGTTGTTGACCACAACGTCGTCACAGCCACCTTCAGACATGTGCTTTATAATAATCCTGTGCATTTTTATAAATGATCCCATGTGGAGTGAAATGTATTCAAACCTTTAAGTTTTTATAAACAAAAAGGAAAAAGAAAAAGGCATTTTTAGTGTTTCTAAAAAAAAAAGAGAAATATAAGCCAATGTGAGTAGTTCTTCTTTATCACCACCAGAGGGCGTCCTATAGCTGCAGCTCTAATGGGCTGATGCAACGTCTTGTTGGGATGGATTATAATGGATTGTGACTCATTCACACAGATGACGTTTCATGAGTCTTTATCCCTGCTGAAGATAACACGATGTAGTAATGCTTCTGCTTATTTATCATGCTTATCTGTTTTTGTAAAAATGAGAAGCGCGAGTCGTGACCGCCGCCCTTCCCTCTGTGCAGATGTGTGTAACAGTTCTGACTTGCCGGAGCTGGAGATCATCAGCCTGTTGGAGGAGCAGCTGCCGGTCTACAAGCTGAGGGCCGACACCATCTTCGGCTACGACCAAGATGATTGGCTGCACACGCCGCTGGTGGACCCCGACTCCGCCCTCGACCTGACCACGGAGCAGACGGAGGAGACCCTCAAGTACTTCTGTGAGTTCTTGACGCGCCACAGATTTAGTTCAGTTGAGCTTCATCCTCAATAGGATGATGAAGATGAAGATGATGATTCCACCACGGACGAAGACTTTGCGGTGTCCTCCTCTTCTCCAATATCATCATTAGATGGTAATATTTCCTCAGACGGTCACATGTCAATTAGGGAGACTGTGGGTCAGCAGTCCTTCAATCAGGGGGTTGGCGGTTCAATCCCCGCCCTAGTCGATATGTCCTTGAGCAACGCTTAACCCTGCGTTGCTCCCCGTGTCTACGGGGTGTGAACGCAACATGAAAACCTGGAAGTCATGGAATTTTATTTATTTTATTTTGTTATTTGAAAAAGTCCAGGAAAAAATTATTAAATAATAAAAAAATTTGGAAAAGTCACGGAAAATGTTTTTATATTCAAATGTTCATTTACGCAGTTTAATTAAAAGAATAAACGTTTATATAAATATTTATTCTTTTAATAATTAACGTCTCATTCATTTGTGTTATTTAAGATTTATTCACTCGTAGATACGCCCGTGATTTCACCAAATGTTTGGTCATGGAAATTAGTTTTAAAGTCCTGTAAACCCGTTGGTCAGTGTGTGTGTGTGTGTGTGTGTGTGTGTGTGTGTGTGTGTATGTGTGTGTGTGTGTGTGTGTGTGTGTGTGTATGTGTGTGTGTGTATGATGATAACTGTACATAAGTAGATTTCTAGATGTAACCTTCAGTTAGAGGAGTGAGACAAAGAGTACTTGAGACTTGAGCGGTGGGACATCTTGGATATATTCTGACCGTGACTGTGTAGTAATGAGAGAGGGAGGGAGAGAGAGGGGGAGAGAGAGAGTGTTGGTGTGACAGCTGACCAGCGTTACCACAACAACTCTCTCGCTCTCGGCCCTGTTGGTGTGTGTTCACGTGTCTTATCAAACTAAGAGCTGCCTCGTGGTTGATGGCCACACCAGCTGTAGACCACATGCACACACACACACACACACACAGAGTCACACACAGACACACACACACATGAAACCACGTCCTGATTGATTCACTCGTACTTGTAGAAGTGACTCTGGTCGTAAACGTGTCTAAAGATAGATCAAAGCTCTCATAAATAGCCTCACTGAGCGCCGGCGCTTCACCTTGTCGCCCTTGACATTTAATAAAGCAAGGTCATGTTGTGTAAGGTCTGAGGTGTTATATAATATTATATATATACAGGACTGTCTCAGAAAATTAGAATATTGTGATAAAGTTCTTTAATTTCTGTAATGCAATTAAAAAAACAAAAATGTCATGCATTCTGGATTCATTACAAATCAACTGAAATATTGCAAGCCTTTTATTCTTTTAATATTGCTGATTATGGCTTACAGCTTAAGAAAACTCTAAAATCCTATCTCATAACATTTTAATATTTCCTCAGACCAAGTAAAAAAAAAGATTTATAACAGCTGAGTGTTTGTCAAGGCTCAGGAAACCCTTGCAGGTGTTTCGAGTTAATTAGACAATTCAAGTGATTTGTTTAATACCCTACTAGTATACTTTTCATGATATTCTAATATTTAGAGATAGGATATTTGAGTTTTCTTAAGCTGTGCATAATCAGCAATAAATCAGAATAAAAGGCTTGCAATATTTCAGTTGATTTGTAATGAATCCAGAATGCATGACATTTTTGTTTTTTAAATTGCATTACAGAAAATAAAGAACTTCATCACAATATTCTAATTTTCTGAGACAGTCCTGTATACGTCGTTTTGGGGCTTTATCATCAACCGTTCCCTTCACATGTTTATAGTTCTCATTATGTGTGACGACCTCACTGGATGGTGTTGACGCCCTAAGGGCCATGATGAGGAGCGAGGGGTCATCTTGGATTCCTCCTGGTCATGAAGCCGTGTTCCTCACACATCTAGACAGACGTGTTCTCCATATGCACGAGGCGGTAGTATTCATTTACATATTCATGGACCTGCTTGTCTTTACCTGGAGCTCCCATTGGTGGCATTGAGCCTGATGCATGAACAGGGTCATGTGCACATCATGGGTGTTTTAGTGCTTTAATTATGACAGCAGAGCTCTCATGTAGATGGGGATTCATTATTTACAACAATATGAACAATTGCATAATATTTATCTGGATAATATTGTTTCTTCCCGTATTTATTTATTATTATTTTGTCTTTTTTGTTGCAGCAACTGCAAACTGACCAAAAAGTGGTCATGAGATTTAATGTTATACATGTATATTTAAAATGTTGGCAATATGATAAAAATAAGTGACGCAACATACAATGTTACAAAAACATTTTCTCAAAATCAAAAAATATTATTTAGATATATATACAGGACTGTCTCAGAAAATTAGAATATTGTGATGAAGTTCTTTATTTTCTGTAATGCAATTAAAAAAACAAAAATGCCATGCATTCTGGATTCATTACAAATCAACTGAAATATTGCAAGCCTTTTATTCTTTTAATATTGCTGATTATGGCTTACAGCTTAAGAAAACGCAAATATCCTATCTCTAAATATTAGAATATCATGAAAAAGTATACTAGTAGGGTATTAAACAAATCACTTGAATTGTCTAATTAACTCGAAACACCTGCAAGGGTTTCCTGAGCCTTGACAAACACTCAGCTGTTATAAATCTTTTTTTTTACTTGGTCTGAGGAAATATTAAAATTTTATGAGATAGGATTTTAGAGTTTTCTTAAGCTGTAAGCCATAATCAGCAATATTAAAAGAATAAAAGGCTTGCAATATTTCAGTTGATTTGTAATGAATCCAGAATGCATGACATTTTTGTTTTTTTAATTGCATTACAGAAAATAAAGAACTTTATCACAATATTCTAATTTTCTGAGACAGTCCTGTATATGTTGTTTTTAAAATTGATATATATATTTGTATGTTATTTTTAAAAATGTATATATATATAATATTTATTTTATTCTTTTAAATTTATATATATATTTTGATTTTTCAAATCAACAAGACATGACTTTAACGATATTATACAGAGGGAAGGGAGGAATAAAAGAGTAGAAAACAACTAAAAATAATTTGAAAAACTAAAGCAAATAACACATTCAAACTTCACCGGTCTGACATAATAAGAACGTCTTGGTCATATCATCAAAGTCAACATCGGTGCTCATGATATTTCTAAATACAATACAACTAATCTCCGATTGTGTGTGATTGTCATCCGGCCGTGTGTATTCTCATCCTGTGGTGACTGTATGTCCCTTTGGTCACTTCATGAGCTCATACAGACATATTAATAACACAACTGTCTGTCTGTCTTTAGCCGGTAGCTCTGAGCATTGAGCATCGTGTCTTGATGACTCATCACTTTCCTCCCGTGCACTGTGCATGGATCCTTTTGATGAATCCTTGAAGTCCCATTGTGTTGTGCATGTTGGTTTATCCACGTCACCTCTGTCAACGCGGCGCTGCCTTCATGGAACTGACTCTACATGCTACGCTGCTGGGAGGCTGAGCCTGTTACTATAGCAACCTCACAGAAGGACAGCGTGGAGGAGAGGAGGGAGGGGGCGATGCTCGTAACACTGCGCTCCGTGATTGGCTGGAGGCGTCCTCTAACCCCGTCTACCGTGTCATGATTCTCATCATTTCTGCTGCAAAACCCGTGACTGCTGCTGCTGCTCTCCTCTCTCCTCTCTCCTCGCTGTGCCTCCGTGAGCATCGAGTCGCTGCTGGAGGAGCAGTGGTCCATGTGCAGAGGAGCTGCTGTCAGACACCACGGGATGCTGTGAAAGAGAAGACGACTGTCACAGCACGACCTCGGGAGGACCAGAGGGCGGACCGGCAGGAAGAGGAGAGGACAGGAAGGAGGCGTGAGAGGATGGAGGAGCTCTGGAGTGACTGAGGAAAACTAAAGGAGATGAAGAAGACGCCACGGACGGAGAGAAAAGGGGAGGATCCCACTGACACGCTGGCTGAAAGGGGGAATAATTAACAACGGACAAAAGGACAATACAGGGATGTTTTCTTTTCTTCTGTTGACGCAAGTACCGGTTCAGTGGGAAGACACGCAGACACGCCGTCCGCATCCCGCAGCGGAGCGCGACACGCCGCCCGCTGGCTTTGAATGAGCGTGGAACAGAAAGGTCACATGATGAGACTGGGCCGGTTGTCTCTAATCGCCACCGTGTGCCAGATGGCAACCGCTAAGCATGCTGGGACGGCAGAAGCGGACACGGACTAGCTGATTAACGGACGGCACCGGTCACTTGGCGAAGACCCCGTCTCAAAGCATGCTGGGACATTGCGTTAGCCGGGGATGTTTCTCCTGAGACGCCGGCCCTGCCCGTCAGAGGAGCGAGGATGAGCCGGCGAGGCCACGCCAGAGGTCAGAGGTTTGTGAAGGCAGACTTCTACGAGCTGGACTGGCACTATGAGGAGTGTGCCGACGGTAAGACGTCCGCTCAGTCTAACGCAGTGACCTCTAAACTACTAACTACACGATGGATGGTCAGAGGGGATTTCATAAAGACTAGAGTACTTCCTGTTGGTCAGTCGGACTCGGCTGTGATGGCTTTGGTGGACCGGCTGGAGCTCACCAGAACACACAAGCTCTCTAGAGTGTGTGTGTGTGTGTGTGTGTGTGTGTGTGTGAAGTAAAGAGGTGGGAGGATGACGCTGGACGTGTTCATACTAAACGAGCATTTACGTCAACACAAAAAGAATGAATTACCTTGAATTAAACCCCTAGTGGAGCCACCTGTCACTGACTGGTTTCAACCCAGTGGCTGTGTGTGACAGCCACTCACAACACCAAGACAGATGGGTCAGTAAAACACAGCAGCCTCCAAGCTGCAGCTACAGGAGCCTCCAAGCTGCAGCTTCAGGAGCCTCCAAGCTGCAGCTACAGGAGCCTCCAAGCTGCAGCTTCAGGAGCCTCCAAGCTGCAGCTACAGGAGCCTCCAAGCTGCAGCTACAGGAGCCTCAAAGCTGTAGCTACAGGAGCCTCAAAGCTGCAGCTACAGGAGCCTCAAAGCTGCAGCTACAGGAGCCTCAAAGCTGCAGCTTCAGGAGCCTCCAAGCTGCAGCTACAGGAGCCTCCAAGCTGCAGCCGGTGGATGACAGTGTCTTCTGAAACCGGCCCTGCTGTCTTGGTTCTGTACGTGTCGGCAGTGGGGTGACGGTGCTGGTTGCGTTTCCTCTTTGCTGGTTGTGAGTCTGTGTTTGTGCTAACGTCAGCTAGCTGCTAACAGCTGCTAACAGCTGCTGACGTGGAAGTAGGTTGTCTTTATATTTAGCCCAACGATCTGCACGCTGCTCTCGGCCCCTCGTTGGTAGCAGCCTGACGAATATCCTTTGGCTCTTCTAGTGGCTAAAAGGTCGGATGGATGGAGGGCAGCCGGGGCGGAGGGCTCTCTACCCCACCACTACACCTCCACTACCCTTCCACGACCCTCCACTACCCTTCCACTACCCTCCACTACCCTCCACTACCCTTCCACTACCCGTCCACGACCCTCCACTACCCTCCACTACCCTCCACTACCCTCCACTACCCTTCCAATATCCCTCCACTACCTCTCCACTACCCTCCACTACCCTTCCACTACCCCTCCACTACCCTCCACTACCCTTCCACTACCCCTCCACTACCCTCCACTACCCATCCAATACCCCTCCACTACCTCTCCAATACCCCTCCAATATCCCTCCACTACCTCTCCACTACCCCACCACTTCCCCTCCACTACCCCTCCACTACCTTCCACTACCCTCCACTAGCCCTCCACTACCCATCCAATACCCCTCCACTACCTCTCCACTACCCCTCCACTACCCATCCAATACCCCTCCACTACCTCTCCAATACCCCTCCAATATCCCTCCACTACCTCTCCACTACCCCTCCACTACCTCTCCAATATCCCTCCACTACCTCTCCACTACCCCACCACTACCCTTCCACTACCCATCCAATACCCCTCCACTACCTCTCCACTACCCCTCCACTACCCATCCAATACCCCTCCACTACCTCTCCACTACCTCTCCAATACCCCTCCAATATCCCTCCACTACCTCTCCACTACCCCTCCACTACCGGTTGAGCTCTTGTGTCTGCATTTAGTTTGGTTTCACACAGTTTGTTTCCTCGTCTGGACAGAAGGTCCAAACCGTTGTTGCACATTGGATCCACAAAAGAGACGTTTTCTCCAAACGTGCCACATTTTTACGTGATTACGGGATGGTAACTCGTAAGATAAGGTGATTACATGTTCTAGATCAGGGGTGTCCAAACGTTTTGCAACTAGGGCCAATTGTGATAAAGTAAAGATGCCTGGGGGCCAATAGTTCCTTTAGACATTTTTGAAACCACAAAAGTTACATGAAAATACACTGTTATAAAACAATTTATTTTTACTGTCACAATTACTTTTATTTTTTAAATGACAATGTAACCACATATAATATAACCAAGTCTGCCTTTCATTCAGTCAGATAACAATGAAAAAGCTGTATGTAGAATACCTTACATTTCTATGAGTTACATAACGTTGCAATAAACCTGTTTTGCACTGAATACCTTTTCAAGATAATATCAATAAAGTGCAACCTGTGAAAAATGAAACAAAATAAGATCAAATATTTGGGCATAAAGAGTTTACTGAGTGTTAGTGACACTGCATATCTTTTCAAAATAACAATAACGCGCAACCTTTGAAAAACAAAACAAGTGCAGATATGTCTGAGTCATTAAGTTTTTTTTCTATGTGTGATAAAATGGGCTTTCCACTACACCTCTTTTTAAAACGGGGTTGCAGGCTTGATACGGCCACTCTCAATACAGCTCAATGTTGAGCTCTTGTTTTGAAGGGCAACAGCTGGAACGCTGAGAGGTAACACCTGGCAAGTCTCCAAGAATCTCATCTGTCGCGCATGCTCAGCGTAACCGGTTAACGCTGTAACGTACACATTTACACGAAAGTCGGCGACAGTCATTTCGCTCTTTATTTATTAATGACTTAGTTTTATGTCCGTGTAGTTTGTAATATGTGAAGTTCTCAAACAAGGTCTTGAAATAAAAGAATCAGCATTCCCCCTCGCGCCCACCTCGTCTCTGCTCTTGAACCCGGAGCAGAGAGCGACTCTGAGACGACTTGTCTTCACCACCGTGGGAACGCAGAGGTGTCGGTTTGCTGTTCCCGCGACATATTGGACGCTCTCTGCCGGCTGGTTGAGCGCTCACCTGTGCGCACCTGTCTGCGCATGGGGGCGGAGCTCCGCCGCGATACCGATAGCCAGGAGAAGTGTGAACGCCACCATGTAGAGACAGAAATGACATGCCGCTGTGTAGATACGATCAATAATATACGACCGTTTAGTTGAATAAAACAACCTGACATTACTTATGTTGTAATCTGGCGCTAAAGAGAACATTTCAGTGGGGCGGACCCCCACCCTGTTCTCATGGTAGAAACATCAGTAATTCCCACCGCTCCTGAACGCGGCCCTCAGTCAACTTTTCTCCTTTTTTTTGCCGCCATGGCAAATAGGTTTCGAGAAGGGTTCACGCCACGGATGCAGAGCCAGATACATTAGAAAGGAGGAATTACGTCTTTCAAGTTTTTATGATTTATTTATTCTGACAGATCTGGCGGGCCACAAATAACACATTATATGACCGATGTCGCGGGCCGTATGAAATCTGACCGCGGGCCGGACTTTGGACACCCCTGTTCTAGATGTATTTATGGATGTAGTGCGTTTCCATATCAAACTCATCACTATAGAAATGTAATAGTCAACGAGACACAGTCGTTCCCTGGCCTTACACCACTACCGAACACAGTTGTAAATATAAGAAGCTTGAAGGACACAAACCAGATTGTTGTTGTATTTCATGATTTGGATCGGTTTATAAACTGTTTTTAAAATGTTGTTTGTGCAAATTTTCCGGTCCAATTTAGTAATTTCCTTCCAAATGACAGCACACAGCCTTCAGAGTGAACGACAGGGACACGAAGAACAAGTGACTGTGGGCGCCGTTTGTCCGCGTCGCCTTTTGTGGCCTCGCCGGTCCGTTGAGTGAAGCTGCTCGAGCACACGGGACCGGGCCGAGCTGGCAGCCGGTCACTCGACCCAATTACAGCCCAATCACAGTGAGCCGCGACTAATGAGCAGAGAGGTGGACGGCTTTGATGCGTCCACATTGATCTACGAAGGGCCGGTCGTACGGGGTCGGCTCACAGTGATGGAGGACTTAATATGTCTTAAGTATAAATAAATAAATAAATGCTTAAATACATGTATAAATAAATACAAGAATGAATAAATAAATGCTAAAATAAATGTATGAATAAATAAATCCAGGAATAAATAAATATAAGTTATACAAAAATAGGACATCATTAAATAAATCCATTTCTACATTTCTGTATTTCTTCAATTATTTATGCGTACCATTTATGCGTCCTTATATGCAAATGAGCATAAATGGTACGCATATATTAATGAAGAAATGGAGACATAAATAAATGAAGAAATGTAGAAATAGATTTATTTAATGATGTCCTGTTTAGGTATAGCTTATATTTATTTATTCCTTTATTTATTTATACATTTATTTATTCCTGTATTTATTAATTTATACATTCATTTAAGTATTTATTTATACATTTATTTAAGCATTTATTCATTTATTCCTGTATTTATCTATTTATACATTTATTTAAGCCTTTCTTTCTTTATTCCTGCATTTTTAAATCTATTTATACTTTAGACATTTTAAGTCCTCCATACACAGGAACAGGACACAATGACATACAGTTCACTCAGTTATTCACCGCTTGTTTTTTATGAATGGGAAAAGAAAAGTTGAATGTAAAATATCAGTCATCTCGACAATAGTAACATTTATTACAGTTTATTAAATTGTACCTGGACCAGCACAGAGGTCGACTGAACTATGAGACAGAGGTCAGATTCTGGAACGTTGAGGTCATGGAGCCATGAGGAAGTGTCTCTCCCTGAATGGTGAACGCAGGTGGAATAACACTTTTAAAGACAATGGACTTGGAGGCGGGCAGGTCGAGACTGGTTTGTGAAGTTCGTCACTGGACTCGTCCGCTCCTCGTTCTCCACGCACGCTTCTTTAAGTTGAGGTGTCTCCGTGCCGGTAGTTTAAGATGCTTTCTTTATTTCTTTTGTCATGCATCACATTTTATATCCTTCAAAGGTCACCGAGGACATAAACGCTGTGAAGGAAACTCCAATCAATGGAAGCGTGTCCCTTTTGTCATAATGGTGCCACATTGGTGCATATCTACAACGTGCATTGAAAACGATTGTATTCTTTTGATTGATTGATTTAATCTCGTACCGGATGGAGGTTTAACATTCACCTCTCGAGGTTTCACGGGACTGGCACGCCCTGGGGACAGGTGTGTGTCTGTTATTGTGTGCTCATTGTCATAGTGGCAGAACAGGACCGTACCAAGTCTGTTTAGAGTTGCTCCATGTTGGCCTGAACCATTAGAAGGTACTAACAGGTCGGGGATTACAGGGATTAAGATATATATGGCAGATTATTTCAAATGCTCTCGTGTGATGTGTCTAATCTAGTTTAATAACTTTAAAATAAACATGGTGGACATTCTCTGCACAGTGTGCGTCTGCGTCCACCCCCCTGTCTGTGATGAAGTGGAGTAGGCCACTCAATGACCAGTCACAGGGCCGACGGGGAGGAGTCTGGTTATCTGGTCGTCTCTCAGCGCTGCCTCAAGGGACAACTGACACACACACACACACACACTTTTAGACATTCCATCAGCAGACATTATTTGGTACCTGACAGACGGACTCATGGACAATGGAGCGTTCACAGAGACGCACGATATTCACCACGCGCTCCACTTTGTCAGTGAACTTTACACATCGAGGCACACACAGGTTAGGTATTGATTCATAGATTCAATCTCACACACACACACACATGCACACAGCTCCAAGTTGGAGCCATGGTGTTGCCCATGCAGGCGCTGTGGTCTAGTGGATAGCCTCGGGGAGGAGGGGAGGATGGCGCTGCTCACGGCCGCTGAGGACCGGCTGGAGACGTCCAACCGGCCGCAGGAGGACGAGGAATATGTCTGTCTGCACCCTCGGGAGGAGGAGGAGGAAGATGACGACGAAGAGGAGTATGTCGGTCTGCCCGCCCATGGGAGCACGGAGCAGGAGGCAGAAGAAGAGCTGGATGAGGAGCAACAGGTGTTGTGTGAAGGTAGTCTTCTTCTTTGTCCTCTCTGCTGCTCTCGGAGCGTGTGACTCTAGGACCTTCATCCGTTGGTTCTGACGAGGTTCACTGGACCCCGTGTCCCTGCCCTGTGTGGACCCCTGTGTGGGTCCCTGTGTGGACCCTGTGTCCCTGTGTGGACCCTGTGTCCCTGTGTGGACCCTGTGGACCCCGTGAAGGGACTCTGATGTGGACTGCAGCCTCTGGGCTTGCTGCTGGTCTCTGTGCAGCGTGGTCCGGTTACCTGCTCACCTGATATGCTCGGCGCTGTTTGTCCCAGCTGCCACTTCAGGGCCCCGGCCTGTGGTTTAATATATTGTTATAGGAATAGAAGCTTCTTCATATTTAGTTATTCTAGAGTCACTTTAACCCACTCTAGAAGAACAGGGTTCACAGAGAGATGGAGGGGGAGGACGCCTGTTGAGGTGTAGATGAAGGAGTGTGTAGTGTGTACATGAAGTAGTGTGTAGATGAAGTAGTGTGTAGATGAAGTAGTGTGTAGATGAAGTAGTGTGTAGATGAAGTAGTGTGTAGTTGAAGTAGTGTGTAGAAGTAGTGTGTACATGAGTAGTGTGTATGAAGTAGTGTGTAGATGAAGTGTGTAGATGTAGTGTGTATGAAGTAGTGTGTAGATGAAGTGAAGTAGTGTAGATGAAGTAGTGTGTAGATGAAGTAGTGTGTAGATGAAGTAGTGTGTAGATGAAGTCGTGTAGATGTTAGTGTGTAGATGAAGTAGTGTGTAGATGAAGTAGTGTGTGGATGAAGTAGTGTAGATGAAGTAGTGTGTAGATGAAGTAGTGTGTAGATGAAGTAGTGTGTAGATGAAGTAGTGTGTAGATGAAGTAGTATGAAGTAGTGTGTAGATGAAGTAGTGTGTAGATGAAGTCGTGTAGATGTTAGTGTGTAGATGAAGTAGTGTGTAGATGAAGTAGTGTGTAGATGAAGAGTGTGTAGATGAAGTAGTGTGTAGATGAAGTAGTGTGTAGATGAAGTAGTGTGTAGATGAAGTAGTGTGTAGATGAAGTAGTGTGTAGATGAAGTAGTGTGTAGATGAAGTAGTGTGTAGATGAAGTGTGTAGATGAAGTAGTGTGTAGATGAAGTAGTGTGTAGATGAAGTAGTGTGTAGATGAAGTAGTGTGTAGATGAAGTAGTGTGTAGATGAAGTGTGTAGATGAAGTAGTGTGTACATGAAGTAGTGTGTAGATGAAGTAGTGTGTAGATGAAGTGTGTAGATGAAGTAGTGTGTAGATGAAGTAGTGTGTAGATGAAGTAGTGTGTAGATGAAGTAGTGTGTAGATGAAGTAGTGTGTACATGAAGTAGTGTGTAGATGAAGTAGTGTGTAGATGAAGTAGTGTGTAGATGAAGTAGTGTGGATGAAGTAGTGTGTAGATGAAGTAGTGTGTAGATGAAGTAGTGTGTAGATGAAGTAGTGTGTAGATGAAGTAGTGTGTAGATGAAGTAGTGTGTACATGAAGTAGTGTGTAGATGAAGTAGTGTAGATGAAGTCGTGTGTAGATGAAGTAGTGTGTAGATGAAGTAGTGTGTAGATGAAGTAGTGTGTAGATGAAGTCGTGTGTAGATGAAGTAGTGTGTAGATGAAGTAGTGTAGATGAAGTAGTGTGTAGATGAAGTAGTGTGTAGATGAAGTGTGTAGATGAAGTAGTGTGTAGATGAAGTAGTGTGTAGATGAAGTAGTGTGTAGATGAAGTAGTGTGTAGATGAAGTAGTGTGTAGATGAAGTAGTGTGTACATGAAGGAGTGTGTACATGAAGTAGTGTGTAGATGAAGTAGTGTGTACATGAAGTGTGTAGATGAAGTAGTGTGTAGATGAAGTAGTGTGTACATGAAGGAGTGTGTACATGAAGTAGTGTGTAGATGAAGTAGTGTGTAGATGAAGTAGTGTGTAGATGAAGTAGTGTGTAGATGAAGTAGTGTAGATGAAGTAGTGTAGATGAAGTAGTGTGTACATGAAGTCGTGTGTACATGAAGTCGTGTGTAGATGAAGTAGTGTAGATGAAGTAGTGTACATGAAGTAGTGTGTAGATGAAGTAGTGTGTAGATGAAGTAGTGTGTAGATGAAGTAGTGTGTAGATGAAGTAGTGTAGATGAAGTAGTGTGTAGATGAAGTAGTGTGTAGATGAAGTAGTGTGTAGATGAAGTAGTGTGTAGATGAAGTAGTGTGTAGATGAAGTAGTGTACATGAAGTAGTGTGTAGATGAAGTGTAGATGAAGTAGTACATGAAGTAGTGTGTAGATGAAGTAGTGTGTAGATGAAGTGTAGATGAGTGTGTAGATGAAGTAGTGTGTAGATGAAGTAGTGTGTAGATGAAGTAGTGTGTAGATGAAGTAGTGTGTAGATGAAGTAGTGTGTAGATGAAGTAGTGTAGAGAAGTGTGTAGATGAAGTGTGTGTAGATGAAGTAGTGTGTAGATGAAGTAGTGTGTAGATGAAGTGGTGTGTAGTAGTGTGTAGATGAAGTAGTGTGTAGATGAAGTAGTGTAGATGAAGTAGTGTAGATGAAGTAGTGTGTAGATGAAGTAGTGTGTAGATGAAGTAGTGTGTAGATGAAGTGTGTACATGAAGTAGTGTGTAGATGAAGTCGTGTGTAGATGAAGTAGTGTGTAGATGAAGTAGTGTGTAGATGAAGTAGTGTGTAGATGAAGTCGTGTGTAGATGAAGTAGTGTGTAGATGAAGTAGTGTGTAGATGAAGTCGTGTGTAGATGAAGTAGTGTAGATGAAGTAGTGTGTAGATGAAGTAGTGTGTAGATGAAGTAGTGTGTAGATGAAGTAGTGTGTAGATGAAGTAGTGTGTAGATGAAGTAGTGTGTAGATGAAGTAGTGTGTAGATGAAGTAGTGTGTAGATGAAGTAGTGTAGATGAAGTAGTGTGTAGATGAAGTAGTGTGTAGATGAAGTAGTGTGTAGATGAAGTAGTGTGTAGATGAAGTAGTGTGTAGATGAAGTAGTGTGTACATGAAGTAGTGTGTAGATGAAGTAGTGTGTAGATGAAGTAGTGTGTAGATGAAGTAGTGTGTAGATGAAGTAGTGTGTAGTAGATGAAGTAGTGTGTAGATGAAGTAGTGTGTAGATGAAGTAGTGTGTACATGAAGTCGTGTAGATGAAGTAGTGTGTAGATGAAGTAGTGTGTAGATGAAGTAGTGTGTAGATGAAGTAGTGTGTAGATGAAGTAGTGTGTAGATGAAGTAGTGTGTAGATGAAGTAGTGTGTACATGAAGTAGTGTGTAGATGAAGTAGTGTGTAGATGAAGTAGTGTGTAGATGAAGTAGTGTGTAGATGAAGTAGTGTGTAGATGAAGTAGTGTGTAGATGAAGTAGTGTGATGAAGTAGTGTGTAGATGAAGTAGTGTGTACATGAAGTAGTGTGTAGATGAAGTAGTGTGTAGATGAAGTAGTGTGTAGTAGTGTGATGAAGTAGTGTGTAGATGAAGTAGTGTGTAGATGAAGTAGTGTGTAGATGAAGTAGTGTGTACATGAAGTCGTGTAGATGAAGTAGTGTGTAGATGAAGTAGTGTGTAGATGAAGTCGTGTGTAGATGAAGTAGTGTGTAGATGAAGTAGTGTGTAGATGAAGTAGTGTGTAGATGAAGTAGTGTGTAGATGAAGTAGTGTGTAGATGAAGTAGTGTGTAGATGAAGTAGTGTATGAAGTAGTGTGTAGATGAAGTAGTGTGTAGATGAAGCAGTGTGTGTAGATGAAGTAGTGTGTAGATGAAGTAGTGTGTAGATGAAGTAGTGTGTACATGAAGTAGTGTGTAGATGAAGTAGTGTGTAGATGAAGTAGTGTGTAGATGAAGTAGTGTAGATGAAGTAGTGTGTACATGAAGTAGTGTGTAGATGAAGTAGTGTGTAGATGAAGTAGTGTGTAGATGAAGTAGTGTGTACATGAAGTAGTGTGTAGATGAAGTAGTGTGTAGATGAAGTAGTGTGTAGATGAAGTAGTGTGTACATGAAGTAGTGTGTAGATGAAGTCGTGTAGATGAAGTAGTGTGTAGATGAAGTGTGTAGATGAAGTAGTGTGTACATGAAGTAGTGTGTAGATGAAGTAGTGTGTACATGAAGTAGTGTGTAGATGAAGTAGTGTGTAGATGAAGTAGTGTGTACATGAAGTAGTGTGTAGATGAAGTAGTGTGTACATGAAGTAGTGTGTACATGAAGTAGTGTGTACATGAAGGAGTGTGTAGATGAAGTAGTGTGTAGATGAAGTAGTGTGTAGATGAAGTAGTGTGTAGATGAAGTAGTGTACATGAAGTAGTGTGTGAAGTAGTGTAGATGAAGTAGTGTGTAGATGAAGTGTGTAGATGAAGTAGTGTGTAGATGAAGTAGTGTAGATGAAGTAGTGTGTAGATGAAGTAGTGTAGATGAAGTAGTGTGTAGATGAAGTAGTGTAGATGAAGTAGTGTAAGTAGTGTAGATGAAGTAGTGTGTAGATGAAGTAGTGTGTAGATGAAGTGTGTAGATGAAGTAGTGTAGATGAAGTAGTGTGTAGATGAAGTAGTGTGTAGATGAAGTAGTGTGTGATGAAGGAAGTGTGTAGATGAAGTGTGTAGATGAATAGTGTGTAGATGAAGTAGTGTGTAGATGAAGTAGTGTGTACATGAAGTAGTGTGTAGATGAAGTAGTGTGTAGATGAAGTAGTGTGTACATGAAGTCGTGTAGATGAAGTAGTGTGTAGATGAAGTAGTGTGTACATGAAGTAGTGTGTAGATGAAGTAGTGTGTAGATGAGTAGTGTGTAGATGAAGTAGTGTGTAGATGAAGTAGTGTAGATGAAGTGTGTAGATGAAGTAGTGTGTAGATGAAGTAGTGTGTACATGAAGTCGTGTAGATGAAGTAGTGTGTAGATGAAGTAGTGTGTACATGAAGTCGTGTAGATGAAGTAGTTAATATGGTGTAGATGAAGTAGTGTAGATGAAGTAGTGTGTATGAAGTAGTGTGTAGATGAAGTAGTGTGTAGATGGAAATGGGTGTAGATGAAGTCGTGTGTATGAAGTAGTGTGTACATGAAGTAGTGTGTGTGATAGATGAAAATGGTGTGTACATGAAGTAGTGTGTGTAGAGTAGATGAGTAGTGTGTACCTTGAGTAGTGTGTAGATGAGTAGTGTTATTACATGAGTAGTGTAGATGAAGTCTGTTAATCCAGTGTGTGTATGTGTGTGTGTAGTGAAATGTTGGTGAGCTGAGATGGTAATGAATGTGTCAATAAGTGTGATGACTCGTGTACTGAACTGTTGGACATGAAGACTGTGACATTAAGTTGAGAGTGAACAGACTCAGACTGTGTGTTGTTCAAACAGGTGCAACTAGATGATACTGTAATGAATACTCATGTAACATCAACTTGCACACTGTCTATCAAGAAGCACGTTTCAATGAAGTAAAATGTAACATAACCAGATGTAAGTGTAATCGACACATAACGATTCCATTACCATGTGTAACATGCCACATAACATCGTCTATGACACGTGTGATGTAAGACAATGTTAGAAAACCTGCAATAGTACAATGCTGAACAGTATGTAGTTAATCATAACGCATCAATGCTTTTGGCTGAAGTGTGCAAATGTAACTCGAATGTGTCATATCTAACGAGTGTTTACTTATGTAGTGAGTAGTATGCAAGTCTGTGATAAAAGTGATGAGTTTTGGTGTTCTGACGTGTGTCAGATTGAATAGTGTGTGATGATATACTGGTGATTTAATAAGTGAAAGAATTATATGGTGTTTAACGTAGTGTGTTATGTATGATAGTTATTACATGATGTGTCTAGTAAGAGTGTCTTTGCCTGGGTGCTCAACTCCGAGTGTGTGTCAGCAACGGTGTGCTTTATAGTACTGATAAATAGCCGTTATGCATGAATTGGTTGATAAGTGGTGGCCATGGTCTTAACTAGCTCGTTAGAGAGTGAGTCAAATGACTCTTGTGACTGAAGCATGGAGATAAGTATTCTGTAGATAGCCAGGAGTGTTGATTACAGTTCCGTGAGCTCAGAATCTGGCTGTCATCCAGACGTGTAGACATAGACAAGTGAACTTACGTATCTCCCTGACCGCCAGAGCTCCACTGAGATTGAGCTTGACAACGGTTCGAGGAAACACCAGGATGACTTAACGTGTCATGATAGCATGTAGATGACTACTGTTACGATGAACACCGTTGAAGGGTGTGACGTGCACTGTAGAAATGTGAGTTTCAGGAAGGCACTGTTTGACAGGCTGAGTGTAAAGTATAATTATTTTAGTGGTCAGACTTGGATGACATGTTCCTGGTAAATACCGTCATGTGTATAGAAAGTCGTTTCCATGAAGTGTCCCCAGTGTCTGATGGAGATGTGTTTATGCCTTATGAGCTGAAGTATGATTGAACTATGGTGCAATTGTGACTGAACGATGCTGTATATATCCGTGAGCGTCATCGAGCTCCTTGACTGAGTAGACAATTATCATTAACCTGGGCGTCATTACAACTGTCATGCCGAGCAGTGCTCGAGTAACATGCAACACGGTTGTGCAAAACATGTCATCATAAAACATGTTATGATTGTTCATCAATCTTTGAGCAGTGTGGGATAGAATGTACTTTATTCAACAAAGAAAAGCATGTATGATACATAATACGTACAATACCATCATGTAAGTGAATCATACATTCATGTGAAACCTGGTTTAATTCTGTGCCAATTAAGCTCACCCACAACTGTACACTCAACATGTAGGACATTACAGCCTCCATGCATGTGCAACACACCTGTACAACCTATGTACGATGAGCAGAGCGGTGTATGACACATGCTTCTCTGAATATGAAGGACTAATGAAAGCAATTTACTCATTACACCGTCAAGTCTTGGGTTAAGTTGTGTCTTATTTGTCAAAAAGAGTTTTCAATAAGAATTTCTGGTACCTAAACTTTTAAGGGGTGTAAATTATTCTAGGTAAACTTGTTTATTATTTCTGTGTTAGGTTTAAAAACTTTAGTTCTGATGTAATTTGTTTGGTTGGGTTGGAGTTAGAACCCTGTGTGCTTATGTTGATGCTTGGGCCAGATGCTGGGCACAAACTCAACGCCTTCAGGTTGAAGGAGAACAAATCTTGTTTAATTTTCCCCATCAAACTGTCAAGCTTGCAAGTCAAAGGACCCAGAACCCTGGGGTAAAGTTGTTTGGAGCAAATTTTTAGTGCCCATTTCCATCAACTATCACTTCAGTGTTCTGATGGTACATTGTGTTATCGCCTTAGAAGACTAATGGATGATTAGAAAACCCTTGTGCAATTATGTTAGCACAGCTGAAAACAGTTATGCTGGTGATATAAGCTATACAACTGGCCTTCCTTTGAGCTTGAAGTTTGAAGAACAAAATTAATACTTCAAATATTAATCATTATTTCTAACCTTGTCAATGTCTTGACTATATGTTCTATGAAATGTTCAATTCATTTGATAAATAAAAGTGTGAGTTTTCATGGAAGACACAAAATTGTCTGGGTGACCCCAAACTTTTGAACGGTAGTGTATATATATATATATTTAATTTAAAAAAGAAAAAATTATATATATGTTTATACATATTTATATTTATTTATTTATTTATATAATCATATATATTTCTATATAAATTCTTTTTTTCTGGCCATTTTGAGAGTCTTATCGAACCCACAAATGTGATGCTCCAGATAATCAACTAGCTCAAAGGAAGGCCAGTTTTATAGCTTCTCTCATCAGCAAAACGAGTTTCGTGTATTTCGGTGACCAGAACTGCCTCTCCCGATGGGGTCGAACTGTGCCAGCCGGAGTCATGGGGCATGCAGCAGGATGCAGGCCCTTTAAGAAGAGGGCATCAAGCAGGGACTGTAGAAACTCTAATATAACCACTGCACGGGTCGGTGTAGTCAGAGAACAGCCTCCATCTACCAGCTGCTCAACACCCAGCTGCAGGTGGCTGGGGTTGGGGTGCCAGATCTGGCCTCCCAGCTAGGCACCATGGCGCAGAGTCTGTGCAGGGGGAACCAAGTCCCAGTAGGAGACTGTGGCCTGAGAAGTGTTGGCAAGATCAGGGGCCAGGGCGCCTTGCCCCAGAGGGAGGCAACTGCACCACTCTCCTGGTGGGGTCTGTGGCGGAGGAGTCTGCAACCTGGTTCTGTTTCCTGGTCAGGCGAGGACCTGGTGCCACCCTGATGGTTTATACGTGTTTCCCAGCCAGGAATGGCAGGAACTGCCTGAGTGCTAGGTGCACAGCCCGCAGCTCCAGGACATTGAACCACTGCCCCTGAGCAGTCATCCTGAGAGGGGGACCATACCCATGGGGACACCCCGACAGGTAAGCCCTCATGGTGATAGGGCTCAAGGCACTGCTGTGATACCTCTACTCTCCTGTGCCTGCAGCCATCTCTGCAGAGGAATGACAGCTGAGGCGCACCAGGCGAAGGAAGAGAATGGCCTGCCCCTCGGAAGAGGGGCAGGCTGCGGGAGGATGTCGACACGCGCGCTGGGACGGACGCAGAGAGCATTCTGCATGTTCACCCTGAGGCCCAATAGGGCCACATGGGAGAGAAGGCGGGTGGTGTCTTGTGCAGCCTGAGGCTGGGATGAGCGTGCATAGATCAGCCAATCTTCATGCCCTGCAACTGTAGGGGGGAAAGGGCAGCCGCAACACATCGTGAACACGCGGGGAAAGGAGAGTCCGAATGGAAGCACCTGAACTGAAAACAACGGCCTTGAAAGGAACTGTCTGTGATGAGGCACAATGGGGACATGAAAATAGGCATCCTTCAAGTCGACCGACGTGAACCAGTCCCTCTGGAGATGGTACGAAGGACGCCTGCCGTGCTGAGCATGCGAATGGCAAGACCTTCAGGAACTCGCCCTCTTTCTTCCTAGTAGGTTGAGTAAAGGCCAGGAGTTTGACCCTGACCAGGTTGGGGTGGACACCACCCATGGGTCTGGGGCATGAGCTGCCCAGATCTGCTGTGCCCCTGCCTCTAGTGGCGGTGGGGGGCCTTGGAAACAGTCTGCTGAAACCTCCCGTGTGAGTGGGTTGGCCTCTCAGCGGAGTGTTGAGGCCTGCGCTGACTATTAAGGCGAGCTGGGCCGCACATGGTCTCTGGAGGCCAAGATCAGCGAACTGCTGCCTGGTCTGACTGGCTTGCACAGTTCGGGCGCCTGTGGCTGTGCGCCGAGCCGAACATCTCCCGGGTTCAGGGTCTTTCACAGCCAAACCTGGCGGCGGGTCTGTACCAGGGTGGACATCAGCGACATGAGGCCAAATGCCTGCAGTGACGCATCACTGAGGCTGATAGAGGAGGCAGGGCAAGCATGAGATGGGAGAGGGAGTTACCGGCCCATGCGGGCTGCCGTGTTGTAGGCCTGGGAAAGCAGTTCGTCGACTCTGGGGCCGAGGGCACCTGGCCTCTGGTCTTAGAGTCTCCAAACTATGAGGGAATAGTTGGCTCAATGGCTGGCATGCGCCAAGACCAATCCTGCATGGACGCCAGGGTTTGTCCCTCGGCAAGGCCGGAATGAGCACGGGTGTCTCTCCAGCATGCATGCAACTCCCTCAGGTAATCTTCGGAGGGAGGGACAGAGAGGGTGGCGGGAAGTGCGCCTGAAGAACAACCTGTGGGGGTTTGGGCTGCTCCAAAGCCATGCGCATGACCGCCCGATGGGCTCTCCTCTCCACCCTCTGACTGACTCTGGACTGAGAGGCCTGGAAGCCTGGGTGTCTTGCCTGTCGCTGTACTCTGTGAAGAGGTTGGCGGATGTCACCGAGATAACGTCCTCCTCTGAGAACTGCTCGGGTGGATCTGATGTTTCAGTTTCCACCACACTGTGGAGGGCCCGGAGAAGGGCCTTCATCTGCGCCAGCTCCGCAGCCATCAGCGAAGCCAGCGTGGCGGTCTTAGCCCTCTTGGGGAAGCGCCGAGACGGCAGGCGCTTGTAATGGCTCGGTTGGGATGGGCCTGGCTGGCTTGACGGAGACAAGTTGGCATAATGCCGCAGTTCATGCACGCATTTTCTGATAGGCCCTCCCTCAGGTGCTCGAGGCCAAGGCATGAGGGCAAAGGTCATGGCCATCCTCGAACTGGAGAGGGCAGGTCCTACAGTCAGCAGGGCTAAATTTTGCCATGGCTCTGGAGGGACCCTGTCTTCTGCTACTGTGGCCCGGCCACGCTGAATGGGTTGAAGACAGTCCCTTTAGTGAGGGTAGGACGCTGGACTCACCTGCACGGTTGCTGTAGCGGCTGGGGTCACAACAGTAGTACTCGCTACTGTGGCCCAGGCCCTGTAGGACAGGACGGAGACAGGCGGACGCTGGCCTCGCTGCAGCAGTAGCACTGCTACTGTGGCCCAAGTCCTGTGGAGCAGGACGGAGACAGCCCGTCCAGTGAAGTGAGGGCGCAAAAACACCGCTGTCCTCACTAGCACGGTAGCTGTGGCTGCTGAGGGTCGCAACAGTAGCACTCAGCTACTGTGGCCCAGGTCCTGTGGAGCAGGACGGAGACAGCCGTCAGTGAAGTGAGGCTCAAAACACCGCTGTCCTCACTAGCACGGTAGCTGTGGCTGCTGAGGAACAGTAGCACTCTGCCACTGTGGCCCGGGTCCCGTGGGACCGGAGGCAGCTGTTGGATTTGCGTGGCTTCGTTGCCTTTAGACACTCTAATGCCACCGCGCCAGCGCACGCTCCAACGTGATAATATTGGAACGCTCACCGGCTGACGCTTCGCGATGGAGGTCCTGGTGAGAAAAACGGAGGGCGAGGATCGCAACTCCGACCAGTTGGTCGCGAGGCTTAGACAAACCTCTGTAACCTCAGCCTCTAGCTGATGCTATTTTAGAGATTAAATTT
Organism: Pseudoliparis swirei; assembly: GCF_029220125.1. NCBI lineage: Eukaryota > Metazoa > Chordata > Actinopteri > Perciformes > Liparidae > Pseudoliparis > Pseudoliparis swirei. The sequence continues at coordinate 22,687,527 of NC_079409.1, read as the reverse complement.
AGCTTCGTTTTGTGAGCGAAAAAGACTGATCTCGGATGACACCGGAACTTATACCCAATGGACGGGTCATCCGAGGTCACATGTGACTTTGTTGTCATTAAGACCTGCGTATAGAGACGCTCGGTGACGGAAGAAATCCAGTGCTAAGCACCGCCTCTGGCGGTCAGGAAGGATGAAATAGAACAGTTTTCAGCTGTGCTAACATAATTGCACAAGGGTTTTCAAGGGTTTTCTAATCATCCATTAGTCTTCTAAGGCGATTAGCAAACACAATGTACCATTAGAACACTGGAGTGATGATGCTAGAAATGGGCCTCTATACACCTCTGGAGATATTTCATTAGAAACCAGACGTTTCCACCTAGAATAGTCATTTACCACATTAACAATGTATAGAGTGTATTTCTGATTGATTTAATGTTATCTTCATTGAAAAAAACAATGCTTTTCTTTGAAAAATAAGGACATTTCTAAGTGATCCCAAACTTTTGAACGGTAGTGTATATGTCTATATTAATATGTGTATATATGTATATTTATATATATGTAAATTTATATATCTATCTATCTTCCCACCCAGTCATTTTATCGACCTGCCACTCCAGAACAATTCAAACCAAATGAGCAACACATGATTCAAATGAACCAATAGAAGTCTCTTGAAGCAGAAAGCCTCTCATGGATGAGTTGAGGCTCTCAGATACAAGTGACGCGATCTCTTTAATCAATTAACAATCTTGTGTGTTCAGGGTCCTCACGCCTGCACTCAGCACCTTATCGTCTCCATCTCCGGGTGTGATGGAGGGTTGTTGGAGTGACGGCAATAGATGATCAGAGGAAACTGTGCTGGCTATTTTAAACACACTCCTCCCCTTTTATATCAATGAGAGTAGAGTAGACAATGGAAACGCCTCTCTTTGTACCGCACAGCTATTTGACAGCACCGGTAAGCCTCTCAACACTTCGAGAAGAGTTGGATAACAACATGAAGACGCTCTTCTAGAGCTTCTGTATTATAATAAACTAGTTTAGGCTTTCCTGGCTCAGGGTATCCAACACATTTTAACTTAACATTACCAACACGGTGCAGCCACTGTGACCTTTTTAATGCTGCAATACATTCGGTAAATCCTGTATGTAATGTTTACCCTTCATTTAGTTTGTTTAATATAGTCTGTCACTGTTTTATGTTTGTCTGAAGGTTTGTGTCATGTGCTGCTGCTGCTGTCTTGGCCAAGACGCTCTTATAAAAGAGGTTTTTAATCTCAATCTGGCTTTTCCTGGTTAAATAAATGTAAATAAAAATATATAAACATAGAATTCAATTGTCACCGATTCAGCTCTTTGAGTCCGTGTTGGCCCGACAAGAGTTTTAGGAAGGTGTACCTAATAAAGTGGCAACGGAGTGTTTATGGAAATCAGTAATAAAAAAACAACCCGACTACATTTTGAGGATCACACAGCCGTCAAGGAGAGCTGCACCAGGACAATGGCTTCCTATTGTCCTCTTTATGAAGGGAATCTTCTTTGTTTTGTTTTTACTGAGACCTCTTCTCACTCTCTCTCTCTGTCTCTCTCTCTCCCTCTCTCCCTCTCTCCCTGCAGTGCTGTGTGCCGACCGAGTGGGCCAGATGACGAGGACCTACAGTGACATAGATGCCGTCACTCGCCTGTTGGAGGAGGTGAGGTCCTCTAAAGGAGAGCAACACACGGCGCTCCAGTGAGGCGCTCCGTCCTCTGGGAGGAGCCACGTCATGAAACCAGCTGCCAGCAGACGATATTCAAATCCAAGCGACCCACATTAGCTGCTGATGAGAATCTGCGTCGGGTTCCTCTGTGTGAATACACGCTGTGGAGAGACAATGGCGTCATTGTTGAGTGAGCCACTCGACTCCAGCATCCAGACAACTATTGAGTAAACATGGCGTCTCAAAGATGGCGTCCCATCAACAAGCCGTGCTCACCCCATCGGGGCTGTCCTGACCTCTCTGTGACCTCTCTGCCTGTGACCTCTCTGCCTGTGACCTCTCTCTGTGACCTCTGTCTGTGACCTCTCTCTCTGTGACCTCTCTGCCTGTGACCTCTCTGTCTGTGACCTCTCTGTCTGTGACCTCTCTGTCTGTGACCTCTCTGTCTGTGACCTCTCTGTCTGTGACCTCTGTCTGTGACCTCTCTCTCTGTGACCTCTCTGTCTGTGACCTCTCTGTCTGTGACCTCTCTGCCTGTGACCTCTCTGTCTGTGACCTCTGTCTGTGACCTCTCTGTCTGTGACCTCTCTCTCTGTGACCTCTCTGTCTGTGACCTCTGTCTGTGACCTCTCTGCCTGTGACCTCTCTGTCTGTGACCTCTGTCTGTGACCTCTCTGCCTGTGACCTCTCTGTCTGTGACCTCTCTGTCTGTGACCTCTGTCTGTGACCTCTCTGCCTGTGACCTCTCTGCCTGTGACCTCTGTCTGTGACCTCTCTGTCTGTGACCTCTCTGCCTGTGACCTCTCTGTCTGTGACCTCTGTCTGTGACCTCTCTGCCTGTGACCTCTCTGCCTGTGACCTCTCTGTCTGTGACCTCTGTCTGTGACCTCTCTCTCTGTGACCTCTCTGCCTGTGACCTCTCTGCCTGTGACCTCTCTGTCTGTGACCTCTGTCTGTGACCTCTGCAGCCTCTCTGCCTGTGACCTCTGTCTGTGACCTCTGTCTGTGACCTCTCTGCCTGTGACCTCTCTGTCTGTGACCTCTGTCTGTGACCTCTCTCTCTGTGACCTCTCTGTCTGTGACCTCTCTGTCTGTGACCTCTCTGTCTGTGACCTCTCTGCCTGTGACCTCTCTGCCTGTGACCTCTGTCTGTGACCTCTCTGTGACCTCTCTCTGTGACCTCTCTGTCTGTGACCTCTCTGCCTGTGACCTCTCTGCCTGTGACCTCTGTCTGTGACCTCTCTGCCTGTGACCTCTCTGTGACCTGGTGACGCTGCTTTACTCCTCCCCGATCACAGCTCGGTTCCTCGGAGCTGTGATCGGGCGTGGACTCGAGTGCAGACGGCATAATTGTTATTGATTGCACCAGGAAGTTCAGAAACGGGAGCGGCTGCAGCCATTTGTACAGATTACTGACGATAAGCTTTTAATTACACTGGTTGTTGCTGCTGTGGGCCGCAGGGGGCGGAGCTACTGGGTTTCTGGTTGTCCTCCAGAGACCGGAGGACTTCATATCGGGTTTCTGTCTCCGTCTGTTTGTCGTTCTGCGTTCAACCGTTACCCACATCGTAGTTATGACACAAGTTTCACACTCCGCTCCTTCACGTGGGTTAGGGTACAGTAGGGTACAGTAGAGAACATTAGGATACAGTAGAATACAGTAGAGTGCAGTAGGGTGCAATAGGGTACATTAGAGTACAGTAGGGTAGAGTACAGTAGAGTACATTAGGGTGCAGTAGGGTAGAGTACATTAGGGTGCAGTAGGGTACAGTAAAGTATAGTAGGCTACATAAGTGTACATTAGAGTACAATAGGGTGCAGTAGTGTACATTAGAGTACAATAGGGTACAGTAGAGTACAGTAGGGTGCAGTAGAGTAGAGTACAGTAGAGTACAGTAGGGTGCAGCAGAGTACAGTAGGGTGCAGTAGAGAACATTAGGATACAGTATAGTACAGTAGAGTACATTAGGGTACAGTAGAGAACATTAGGATACAATAGAGTACAGTAGAGTACATTAGGGTACAGTTGAGAACATTAGGATACAGTAGAGTACAGTAGAGTACATTAGGGTACAGTAGAGAACATTAGGATACAGTAGAGTACATTAGGGTACAGTAGAGTACATTAGGGTACAGTATAGTACAGTAATGTACAGTAATGTACAGTAGAGTACATTAGGGTACAGTATAGTACAGTAATGTACTCATTAGGGTACAGTAGAGTGCAGTAGAGTACATTAGGGTGCAGTAGGGTACAGTAGAGTGCATTAGGGTGCAGTAGAGTACAGTAGGATACAGTAGAGTACATTAGGGTACAGTAGAGTACAGTATAGTGCAGTAGGGTACAGTAGAGTACAGTAGGATACGGTAGAGTACAGTAGAGTGCAGTACAGTAGGGTGCAGTAGAGTACATTAGGGTACAGTATAGTACAGTATGGTACAGTAGGGTACATTAGGGTAGAGTACAATAGAGTACATTAGGGTACAGTAGAGTGCGGTAGGGTGCAGTAGAGTACAGTAAGATACAGTAGGGTGCAATAGGGTACAGTAGAGTACAGTAGGGTAGAGTACAGTAGGGTGCAGTAGGGTACAGTAGAGTACAGTAGGGTGCAGTAGGGTACAGTAGGGTGCAGTAGAGTACAGTAGGGTACAGTAGAGTACAGTAGAGTACAGTAGGGTGCAGTAGAGTACAGTAGAGTACAGTAGGGTGCAGTAGAGTACAGTAGAGTATAGGGTACAGTAGGGTACAGTAGGGTGCAGTAGAGTACAGTAGGGTACAGTAGAGTACAGTAGGGTGCATGAGAGTACAGTAGAGTACAGTAGAGTAGGGTGCAGTAGAGTACAGTAGGGTGCAGGAGAGTACAGTAGAGTACAGGAGAGTACAATACATTAGGCTACACTACTCCAAGAAGACAAATGTACGATGACGTCATTTTGAAGTCGTTTGGGTTTTTCTAAAGCTGGCGTCGTGACGAAAGATAAGAGTCTTTATCGCTCCTCTCTTCAAACTCCTTGTTTTTTTGTGAAATGTGAATGATTAGTTTATCTGAAGTGAGATATGAATGATTAGTTTATCTGAAGTGAGATGTGAATGATTAGTTGATCTGAAGTGAGATGTGAATGATTAGTTGATCTGAAGTGAGATGCGAATGATTAGTTTATCTGAAGTGAGATGTGAATGATGTTCTCGTTGCAGAAAGAGCGTGACTTGGAGTTAGCGGCTCGCATCGGGCAGTCGCTGCTGAAGAAGAACAAAGCGCTCAGCGAGAGGAACGAGCTGCTGGAGGAGCAGGTGGAGCACATCCGAGAGGAGGTGTGTGTGTGTGTGTGTGTGTGTGTGTGTGTGTGTGTGTGTGTGTGTGTGTGTGTGTGTGTGTGTGTGTGTGTGTGTGTGTGTGTGTGTGTGTGTGTGTGTGTGTGTGTGTGTGTGTGTGTGTGTGTGTGTGTGTGTGTGTGTGTGTGTGTGTGTGTGTGTGTCCTCACGTCTCCTCCCATGTGTCCCCTGTAGGTGTCTCAGGTGTGCCACGACTTGTCCATGAAAGACGAGCTGCTGCAGTTCTACACCAGCGCTGCCGAGGAGAGCGAGGGGGAGTCGACCACCTCCACCCCGTGAGTCTCCCCTCCTTCCTCTCTCTCTCTCTCTCTCTCCGTCCGGAGCGATGAGAGTTTTAGTGGAAAGTGATAGAGAGTGACACAATGAGGCGTTCGCCGCGACCGAATAACACGTTTTATAGTGAAGGAACGGATGATGGACGAACCTGCTGACTCACGTTTCTCCATTGTGTGTGTGTGTGTGTGTGTGTGTGTGTGTGTTTACAGTGTGCGTCCCAGTGAAAACAATGTGTCAACTCCAATTTCTTTCCCCCTGGACTCCTTGCAGAAGAAACTCAAAGATCTGGAAGATGAAAACAAATCATTGCGATCGGAGGTACACACACACACACACACACACATTACACACATATTACACAGAAGCTCCTGCAGACACACACACACACACACACATTACACAGAAGCTCCTGCAGACACACACACACATTAAACAGAAGCTCCTGCAGACACACACACACCCACACATTACACAGAAGCTCCTGCAGACACACACACACATATTACACAGAAGCTCCTGCAGACACACACACACACATTACACAGAAGCTCCTGCAGACACACACACATTACACAGAAGCTCCTGCAGACGCACACACACAGTATTTATTTTACACCTCCAGACCTTGAATGGTAAATCTTTGGATTCCATTACTTGCAATTAAATATAGTTTCCAATAGTGATGAAACCCCATGTAATGAATTAAAAACACATGTAATGATCATTACATTCTGTGTGTTTATTCATGTATGTGTATTACAGTGCTCATCAACGTTGTTTATCGTCATTAATGTTTCTTAACATGTTGTGTTTCTTTTCTGTGAAGGCCAGTCATTTGGAGACAGAAACGATCTCCTATGAGGAGAAAGAGCTGCAGCTCGTCAACGACTGCGTCAAAGAGCTCCGTGAGTGGCTGCAGTCACATGACGCTCAGCGTCACGCGTGTCACATGATGCTCAGTGTCACATGACGCTCGGCGTCACGCGTGTCTCCTGCTGCGTCTCCCTCTAGGCAGTGAAGCACTCTCTCTCTCTCGGTGTCTCCAGGCGACGCCAACCTGCAGAGGTCCTCCATGGCCGAGGAGCTGGGCAGGAAGACGGAGGACGCCTCCCGGCAGCAGGAGGAGATCACACACCTCCTCTCGCAGATCGTGGACCTCCAGAAGAAGGCCAAGATGGTAGAATCACCCAAACACATCTCACACAACGCCGTTAGCTCTCGATGCTGGGCGTTGCACGCTCGGACACATATGACCTCCAGGCGTGTCTGGGTTTGATAACTGTTGATACTGAAAGCACAGAAACACATCACGCTCAGCAACTCCACCGCTCATTACTCACGTAGCGTTTTCACTCGCTTTCTTCCTGAAGGACCCCTGAGCTGACCTCAGTGCCTGCATAAGCTTTACTCATCCTAACCAGCATTAAGCCTTCACATACACACATACCAGGAGAATAAATGAAACAATTAACAATCAATAAAAATAAGACATACATGAAAATATTGGGGGGTCAATGTCCGGTTTGTGATATTGTGTCCTTTGTTACTGAGGGCCCCACGTGGGTCTGGACTGCGGCTGCGTGCTCGGGGCGCGGTGTGTTTCACTTCCTGTGTGTGTGTTCGCAGTACGCCGTGGAGAACGAGGAGCTGACTCAGCACTTGGGCGCAGCCAAAGACGCCCAGAGGCAACTCACCGCTGAGGCAAGGCAACCAGCCGCCAACCAACACTGCATGTCAGATCTGACACGGCACCGCCATCAAAGCCCATTTCAGACCTTCACCTCACCGTCTCGGTGCTGATCTGTGGTCCGATGTGGTCCTGAGAGGCGCTGGACGCATACACAGTACACACAGACGGAGCTACACACTCGTGTTGAGAACGCGTGTCGTAGTTCCCCCGCTTCATCCCTCTCTCCATCCGCTCCCTTCCTCCAGTTGCAAGAGTTGCAAGATAAGTACGCCGAGTGCATGGAGATGCTCCACGAGGCCCAGGAGGAGCTGAAGAACCTGAGGAACAAGACGCTGCCGCTCAGCACGCCGCGCCGCTTCCACTCTCTGGGTCTGTTCCCCATGGTGAGCGCCGCGAAGCCCCCCCCCCCCCCCCCGTGCTCCGAAATAATCACTGCACCTGCTTCTCCAGGACTCTCTGGCAGCTGAAATAGAGGGCACCATGAGGAAGGAACTCCAGATGGACGATCCAGACGTAGAAGAGCAGAGGTACGGTCAGCTGAGCGAGAACAGAGCTGGAGAACGGCTCGTTGATGAGTAGCTTCACCGTGATGACTTCACTGGTCCCTCAGACTGCAGCCGAAGCGAGTGTTCCAGACGGTGAAGAACCTGAACCTGATGCGCCAGCAGCGGTCGTCGCTAGGCCCCTCCCCCCTCAACATCCCGGGCTCCAACCGGACGTCGTGCCTCACCTCGGAGCGCTCCAGCAGCGTGGGAACGCCGCGCTCCAACTCCATCTACGGTAGCGACCCGGGCAGCGGGGTCATCCTGGAGGGTCCGGACGACGGGTACGGGGAGGAGGAGGAGTCAGATTTACATGTTCAGTGTGTTGCTCCTCATCTCCAGTCACTACGGCGTCGCCACTTTACTTCTTGTGTTTGTGTCTGTTAGTGTTTCTATGGTTTGTGTTAGGATTTAACTCATGCCTGAGTTTCAGGTTTCAGTTATTAGCTCCTCCCCTTTTCTCATCTCACACGACAAAGAGACTGAAACCATTCTCCTCCTCCCCCCCCCTCCCCCCCAGGTCAGAGGACTCCAACAGGCGGCCCCCTGGTACTCCGGGGACCCCCGGCAGCAGGGACCTGGAGGCGGCCCTGCGCCGCCTGTCCCTGCGCCGCGACAACTACCTCTCGGAGAAACGCTTCTTCGAAGACGAGCGCGAGAGGAAGCTGGCGTATCTGGCCAAGGAGGAAGAGAAGGGCAGCAGCGGGGGCCCCGGGACGCCCACGGAGAGCCTGCTGTCGCTGTGCTCGCATCCCTCCTTTGGGAGCGTCTGGTCGGGATACTCCATGTACAGGTCCTACCTGCCGGACAAGTTGCAGATCGTGAAGCCGCTAGAAGGTGAGTATTCCTCCGGTTCTGCACATAAAGAAAGTCCAAATCCAAAAGACTCTCACGATGATGATGATGATGATGAAGGTTTTCAGAATCTAAACCAGAGCGTGGCACCTGATTCAAATAGTGAATCCCCAAACACTCTGAGGGGTCCGACTCCAGCAGCACAAGCGATATCTGATTTCCCATCAGGCCAACTGAGGTCTTCCTGAGCTCCTCACAGGGTCAGAGGGCCGAGGACCTCCGGCCTCTGGGGCCGAGGACCTCCAGGGCCAAGGACCTCCGGCCTCTGGGGGCCGAGGACCTCCGGCCTCTGGGGCCGAGGACCTCCGGCCTCTGGGGCCGAGGACCTCCAGGGCCAAGGACCTCCGGCCTCTGGGGGCCGAGGACCTCCGGCCTCTGGGGCCGAGGACCTCCAGGGCCAAGGACCTCCGGGCTCGCGGCCCCCCCCTCAGGGCCCCGTTGGCACCCTGCTGGGTGCCAACGGGGCAGCAGGAGGGCTTAAAGGACCTGCAGCACTCCTCCAGACGGCTGCTGGTCCCGAGTGTAGACCAGTGGACAGACGGCTGCCAGTAGACTTGACTCTTAGTTCTGAGTTGTATTCCTTGAATACAAGTCGACTTAAATATGACTTTTTCTTACATTTGAGAGACTCGACAGGTATCAATACCTCAAAGTGATGTTACATAATCTACCGCAATGGCGTCACAATTCATGAGAGCAGGGACTGTCTAGAGGTCTTTATTATCCAGTGATTCATTATGTCAATAGTGTATTGGTTGTGGAGTTTGGAGAGTTTAACTGTTGCTATATTTGGTGTTGGATATTTATCATAATTTATTATCATCTGAGTAGTTCAGGAACTATTTTCTCTCCACATCCAAACACCGTGGAGTTGGTGAACGGAGCAACGTCTCCGTGACCCTGCAGTGACTCGCCTGCTCAGCATCGCTTTACAAGTGAAGTCCACGAAAGAAGGAAACACAGCCTTCACAACCCTATTGTCTGTGTTGTGGCCCCACCTAGTGGTCAAACTCGGTTACACCACTTAATGCATGGTCGGAAAGAAAATATTCAAAGTGTGATGGTTGGTTGTGAGAAATAAAGTAGAATCTCTGGCAGCATAAATACATCACACATCATTATTCTGGCTTTTGGAGAAAAGTCCAGACACTGACCCAAAAATATTCCCGTCTCCTTCACTCCTCTTTCACTCCTTTTCTTTTCCTCTTTTAGGTTTTGTCTCTTTCACTTCTTCTTCTGTTTTTTTCATTCTTGATGATTTCTTAAATAAAATCTCACACATCTTCTGAGTTTATAGACGTGAAGAGGCACTACCGAGCCGCTCTAGACTCACAGTAGATGACATGTAGAGGCGCTACCGAGCCTCTCTGGACTCACAGTAGATGCCGTGTAGAGGCGCTACAGAGCCGCTCTGGACTCACAGTAGATGACGTGTAGAGGCGCTACCGAGCCACTCTGGACTCACAGTAGATGACATGTAGAGGGTCTACAGAGCCGCTCTGGACTCACAGTAGATGATGTGTAGAGGCGCTACAGAGCCGCTCTGGACTCACAGTAGATGACGTGTAGAGGCGCTACAGAGCCGCTCTGGACTCACAGTAGATGCCGTGTAGAGGCGCTACAGAGCCGCTCTGGACTCACAGTAGATGACGTGTAGAGGCGCTACCGAGCCACTCTGGACTCACAGTAGATGACATGTAGAGGGTCTACAGAGCCGCTCTGGACTCACAGTAGATGATGTGTAGAAGCGCTACAGAGCCGCTCTGGACTCACAGTAGATGCCGTGTAGAGGCGCTACAGAGCCGCTCTGGACTCACAGTAGATGCCGTGTAGAGGCGCTACAGAGCCGCTCTGGACTCACAGTAGATGCCGTGTAGAGGCGCTACAGAGCCGCTCTGGACTCACAGTAGATGCCGTGTAGAGGCGCTACCGAGCCGCTCTGGACTCACAGTAGATGCCGTGTAGAGGCGCTACAGAGCCGCTCTGGACTCACAGTAGATGCCGTGTAGAGGCGCTACAGAGCCACTCTGGACTCACAGTAGATGACGTGTAGAGGCGCTACAGAGCCGCTCTGGACTCACAGTAGATGCCGTGTAGAGGCGCTACAGAGCCACTCTGGACTCACAGTAGATGCCGTGTAGAGGCGCTACAGAGCCGCTCTGGACTCACAGTAGATGCCGTGTAGAGGCGCTACAGAGCCGCTCTGGACTCACAGTAGATGCCGTGTAGAGGCGCTACCGAGCCGCTCTGGACTCACAGTAGATGCCGTGTAGAGGCGCTACAGAGCCGCTCTGGACTCACAGTAGATGCCGTGTAGAGGCGCTACCGAGCCGCTCTGGACTGATGAGTCTCCCTCTCCCCTCCAGGCTCGGCGACCCTCCACGCCTGGCAGCAGCTGGCTCTGCCCCACATGGGGGCGGTGCTGGACGACCGGCCCGGCGTGGTCAGCAAGGGCTTCCGCACGTTATCACACGACCGGGAGCCAGAGGACCGGTGGCAGCTGGACCAACCGGAGGAGGACGAGGCGTCGTGCGACTCGTTCGGCGGCTTGTCGGCAGAGAGCTCCGCCCTCGTGGATCTTCCTCGCTCCTCCTCTTCGCCGCCCGACTGCAAAGACGACGATGACGGCCGAGCGGCTGCGACGCGGGGCGCCGCGCGCGGGGCCAGAGACGCCATCCGAGTAAAAGACGGACTCGTTGCAAACGTGCCGCTTCCCTTCTCTTGCCTCTCCCCTCCTTCTTCTTCTTCTTCTTCACCTCCTCTCCCCTCTGCTTCCGAGATGAACGGGCACGCGGACCTCAAGGAGCTCCAGGACCGTATGCCTGGTGAGGGAGCACTTAGCTGAGGTCACTGCACTGCGTCCATGTAGCCCTGCAGCGGGGGGGAGGGCGGGCGGGGGGGCGGGGCATCACCGGACATCTCCCAGTGCGACGCCGCTCCCTTCACGCTCACACACCGGCACATCCATCCCAGCGGCAGCCCCTGTGTGTGCGACGCCATCGAGCCCCATCACAACCAGAGTACACGGCTATTTATGTTCATATCTTCAGTTTTCCTTCTCTCACCGCCACACGTTGCCTCATTTCAACCAATCACACTCCTCTTCCTCCTTGGCTCTCCTCTTCGTCTGCACCTTCAGGGCGTGTTTGACGGTTCTGTCATAATCTCCATCTTAGGCTCCATGTTTTGTCCCTCATAGTAGTGACAGTCCTACCAGCTACCGGCTCCATGTGAGGAGTGTGAGCACATAGCCTGTAGATCAGCTGTTATAGTGAAGAGGACATTTATTTATTCATTCATTCATTCATTCATTTACCTACTTACTTACTTACTTACTTAGCAAACTACCAGGAGTTTAGAGGATGCATAACAATAATCTGATGTGACACTATAATACAACGTGTTCCTCCTCACTTAGGAATGTCTCAGAGGAAATAAAAACACATCTTTAACCAACACTTTGAATCCTACTATCCCCAGATCTCTCTCACACACACACACACACACACACACACACACACACACACACACACACACACCTGGACGTGCAACACCGTCTTTATCATTATTATATTATTACATTAAATAGGACCTCCTGCCAGATGCTTAGACAAGAGAAATACTGATGATAAATTACATTAAAATAACTGAAAAATGTAAATAAAAGAGCAGCAGAATATGTTAGTTACTCGTGAACCGCCCCGTATCTCTCCACTGTCCTGTACCTCCTGTACGCTGGTGGCTCCTCCCCCTCTCCTCTCCCTCTCGGTTCTCCACTAACAGCCTCGTCTCTCTCCTCCTCTCCTCTAGTTAATTTCCCAGGCAGGTGTATGTCCAGCACCAGCTCCACATACACCTTCACCACCTGCAGGATCCTCCACCCGTCTGACCAGCTCACCTCCGTGTCCCCGAGGTAAACATCTTCAATCTTGTTATTATGATGATGAGCACATAATGGCACAGTGAGGGACCTACCTGGATCCCTCATGGCACAGTGAGGAGAGGGAGCTCTATACCTATCAGAAGAGATGAAGTCCTGGGCTCTGAGCTGGACCTGGTCCTCAGCCCGGGAGCTCCCCCCCCCTCTTGTTCCCCTCCAATAGAAGTTGAGGCAGGGCTGCTTTGATGCCAGAGCCCCTGACCTCATGCTCTCTGTGTCCCTGCCGTCTGATTGGCCCTGGCAGGTCATGTGATGAGGAAGCTGAAGTGGAGGTTGTCATGGCCCAAGTAGAGCACTGAGTGAATTCACTGGGGCGACCAGGGTGAGGCGCTGCATGGGAGTCCTAAAGCCTGCGTGTGTGTGTGTGTGTGTACCAGAATAACAGCCCCCAAAATCCCCGAATATTTGCATCGTCACCTTCAACATGGCCGACCTAACCCCCCCCCCCCCCCCCCCCCACGGCGCTCTGATGGAGAGCATGGAGACCTGGTCTCATGGTGGCCTTCATCAGCTGAGGGTCTATTGTAGGTGAGGGTCTATTGTAGGTGAGGGTCTACTGTAGGTGAGGGTCTACTGTAGGTGAGGGTCTACTGTAGGTGAGGGTCTACTCTAGGTGAGGGTCTACTGTAGGTGAGGGTCTACTCTAGATGAGGGTCTACTGTAGGTGAGGGTCTACTCTAGATGAGGGTCTACTGTAGGTGAGGGTCTACTGTAGGTGAGGGTCTACTGTAGGTGAGGGTCTACTCTAGATGAGGGTCTACTGTAGGTGAGGGTCTACTCTAGATGAGGGTCTACTGTAGGTGAGGGTCTACTGTAGGTGAGGGTCTACTGTAGGTGAGGGTCTACTCTAGGTGAGGGTCTACTGTAGGTGAGGGTCTACTGTAGGTGAGGGTCTACTGTAGGTGAGGGTCTACTCTAGGTGAGGGTCTACTGTAGGTGAGGGTCTACTGTAGGTGAGGGTCTACTCTAGGTGAGGGTCTACTGTAGGTGAGGGTCTACTCTAGGTGAGGGTCTACTGTAGGTGAGGGTCTACTCTAGATGAGGGTCTACTGTAGGTGAGGGTCTACTGTAGGTGAGGGTCTACTGTAGGTGAGGGTCTACTGTAGGTGAGGGTCTACTGTAGGTGAGGGTCTACTGTAGGTGAGGGTCTACTCTAGGTGAGGGTCTACTGTAGGTGAGGGTCTACTCTAGGTGAGGGTCTACTGTAGGTGAGGGTCTACTGTAGGTGAGGGTCTACTGTAGGTGAGGGTCTACTGTAGATGAGGGTCTACTCTAGATGAGGGTCTACTGTAGATGAGGGTCAACTCTAGATGAGGGTCTACTGTAGGTGAGGGTCTACTCTAGATGAGGGTCTACTGTAGATGAGGGTCTACTGTAGGTGAGGGTCTACTCTAGATGAGGGTCTACTGTAGATGAGGGTCTACTCTAGATGAGGGTCTACTGTAGGTGAGGGTCTACTCTAGATGAGGGTCTACTCTAGATGAGGGTCTAATGTAGATGAGGGTCTACTGTAGATGAGGGTCTACTCTAGATGAGGGTCTACTCTAGATGAGGGTCTAATGTAGATGAGGGTCTACTCTAGATGAGGGTCTACTGTAGATGAGGGTCTAATGTAGGTGAGGGTCTAATGTAGATGAGGGTCTACTCTAGATGAGGGTCTAATGTAGATGAGGGTCTACTCTAGATGAGGGTCTACTCTAGATGAGGGTCTAATGTAGACCGGTTCACAGCATGTTGATGTTCAGGTCTTAAACTAAGAGGACTTGATGACTCATTAACACTGTTTCTTCATTCACACCCAATTCTCCCCTCCCTCCCTTTTTCTCCCTCTCTTCCTCTCCTCTTCCTCCATCACCCCTCCCTCCCTTTTTCTCCCTCTCTCCGTTCCTCTTCCTCCTCGCTCTTCCTCCTCCCTCTCTTCCTCTTCTCTTCCTCCTCCAGCTCCGCTCTCTCCTCCGGTCAGAGCAGCACCTCCCTCGGCCCCCCGACCCCCTCCTCCTTCTCTCCTCTCCCGTCCTCCGGCCCCCCGACGCCGCGCCGCCTCTCCCTCTCCCTCGCCGAGTCCTCCACCCACCTGAGGGACTCCACCAGGACCACCAGCACCTCCCTGGGCCTGGTGCGCCTCCTGCTGGAGAACGGCATCTCCGCCTCCGTGTACGACCCTCGCAGCTGGGACCGCCGAGGCTCGGACGCCGCCGGCGGCGCTTCCACGCCTGCGGGGGGCGGGGCGCGGGCGGCGAGGGGCGTCGGCGTCCCGGAGGAGGAGGCGCCCGGACGACCGGCGAAGCGCCCGGACTCCCTCCTCCTGCCGCCCTCCCCCCCCCCCGACTCCCCTCGCTCCAAGTCGGCCTCCTCCGCCGCCGAGCGCTCCGTGTTCCAGTTCAGCCCCGCCGCCGCCGACCCGCCGTTCCACGACGCCTTCCTCGCCTCCAAGCCGGCTCGGACCATCCTGAGGGAGGTGCTGGGGGAGGCGGAGCCTACGGAGGCCGGCGGCCAGGCGGAGCGGCTGGACCTGCGCCTCGTGGACAAGCTGAAGCGCTTCCGCACGCTCTCGGCCCGCCGCGGCCCCGGTTCCCCCGGCGGGTCCCTCGCGGCGCCCTTCGGCGGCGTGCTCCCGGGTTTGAACGCCGGGCTGCGGAGGAACTGGAGCTATCCGGCCTTGGTGGGGGCCAGCATGGCCATGAAGGACCCGGGAGGCCCCCCCAGCTCGGAGATGGTCGCCGCACGCCCGACGCCGCACACGCAACACGCGGCGCTCGCACGGGGACGACACGCCGCGCACACGCAGCGCACGCCGGCCGCCAGCACCAATCAGACGCTCCGCGGGCCGGAAGCAGCCAGAACACAGCCGGTCAGACAGACACACGGCCGGCCGCATGGCGCCCTGCGGCACGGGGGCGAGGACACGGGGACATGACGGGAGCTTTTCATTGGCTCGTCGTTGGACACACACACACACACACACACACAGCGTCATGTGTTCCCAAGCCAAATACTCTAATGACGATATAGACGACCTCCAGCTAGAGGCATGCACAGCAGGGCAGACTCCTCCTCTAAAGTCATGTGACCAGGGCAGACTCCTCCTCTAAAGTCATGTGACCAGTGCAGACTCCTCTAAAGTCATGTGACCAGTGCAGACTCCTCCTCTAAAGTCATGTGACCAGGGCAGACTCCTCCTCTAAAGTCATGTGACCAGTGCAGACTCCTCCTCTAAAGTCATGTGACCAGTGCAGACTCCTCCTCTAAAGTCATGTGACCAGGGCAGACTCCTCCTCTAAAGTCATGTGACCAGTGCAGACTCCTCTAAAGTCATGTGACCAGTGCAGACTCCTCTAAAGTCATGTGACCAGTGCAGACTCCTCTAAAGTCATGTGACCAGTGCAGACTCCTCTAAAGTCATGTGACCAGTGCAGACTCCTCTAAAGTCATGTGACCAGTGCAGACTCCTCTAAAGTCATGTGACCAGTGCAGACTCCTAAAGTCATGTGACCAGTGCAGACTCCTCTGTTGATGACCAGTGCAGTAGTTGTGTGTTGCATAATGTTATATATAATATATATATATCACACTGGGTCGTGACCTGGCGGCGGCTGCAGAGCTTCTCCTCCTCAACCTGGACGATGCACTTTAAAAAGAGAAACGAGACATTTAATGATGCGAGGTGACGGTTTGTTTCCCCCAATAAAGACGGTCATCAACAATTCTTCTTTAAAACTGGTTAACAGCAGCAAGACGTTGTATTTTTTTAAATATATTATTTGGTTTTTTAATTTAAAACAACCAGAGTTCAGGATTTAGTTAAATCTACTGGCAGAAATATAATCTAATATGCAGTAGGTGTAATCTACAACGTCGCCACTAGGTGGCACTAAATCCTACAGCCCTTTAAATCTGTGATGCTACAAGTAAACTGAGTGGAGCTGAAGGATGGAGAGACTAAAGAGAGAGAGAGGCTCGTCTAGTACCAGTCTTCATGTACGGGTTGGATTATGATTGTTTTATGCTGAACTGTATTTATATTTATTTAAATATGGTTAATTTCCTTAAAAGTATCAGTGAAGATTGTCACCTTTATTTTTGGGCCACTGAGGACTTTAAAGGTCCTCAATGCACTGAAGATGAAATGTATATTGTCAAATGGCCCTCGAGATGGTGTTCTACCCCCCCCCCCTCCAGATGATACCAGCCCCCCCCCTCTATATATGTATTTTCCCAAAGAAACCCAGATTGGGGCTTTAGTGAGCTCATGTGACTCCTCACTGTTCCTATGTGCCTAATAACAGCCAACACACACACACACACTCTCACACACACACTCACACAGACACTCACACACACTGTGTGTGATGACTTTATTATTTGAATGCAGCAGAGAGGGAATAACTCACGCCTCTATAACGAGAGCAACGTGATGTCACTGCATCTAAACCCGCTGAGGGCCACACACACACATATACACACACATACATATACACACACACATACACACATACATACACACCTCATTACTGTCTGTGTGTGTCTCTTTGTTTTCGGGAGAAGATTTAATAATCCGCAGGGACACGTAGCGTATGAGCCGGGACATGGAACAGGTCCGACACACACACACACACACACACACACACACACACATATACATACACACATATACACACACATATACACACACAGCAGCAAACATGCTTGTGGGGGGAGAAGAATAAGCAATATTAATCATTAACAAATGTATGTTTCCAAGTATAAAGGAGTAACTTGAAATATCCACATGTTGGTTTCAGGGAGCGTTCTCCCAGCGGCCACCAGGTGTCCTGCAGGTGTCCACCAGGTGTCCTGCAGGTGTCCACCAGGTGTCCACCAGGTGTCCACCAGGATGACACCTGGTGGACACCTCGGGGACCTTCTGTCTGTCTTACTCGTCTCTATTCAAAAAGGGGGCGTCGCTCACCGTGTTGTTAACTGTGATTGGATCGCCAGCCTGTCTGAAGACGTCGGGCCTCTGACCTCGTGGTCTGGTGGAGTCCTTCAGGGGGGGAGGGGGGCTCTGACCTCGTGGGGGTCTGGTGGAGTCCTGCAGGGGGGGGCCTCTGACTTCGTGGTCTGGTGGAGTCCTTCAGGGGGCTCTGACCTCGTGGGGTCTGGTGGAGTCCTTCAGGGGCTCTGACCTCGTGGGGTCTGGGGGAGTCCGTCAGGGGGGGGCCTCTGACTTCGTGGTCTGGTGGAGTCCTTCAGGGGGGGGGGGCTCTGACCTCGTGGGGGTCTGGTGGAGTCCTTCAGAGGGGGGGGGGGGCGGTGGAGCTGCTTATCGAGGGAGATTAAATATATGTATGAAGCATTTGGGTTATTAGCCTCGTGTAATGAATGTCCGCTGTACATGTTGAAGTGAAGGATTGTATTTATGTTTTAATCACATTTCATTGGATGGATCGTGTTTGATGATGAAGCTCCCGGGATGAGGATGAGGGTGAGGGGTGAGGATGAGGGTGAGGATGAGGGTGAGCAGACGGCACATTGCTGCACATCTGGACTCAGAACACATGTTTGGACCTTAAAGAGGAACCAGGATCCTGTGTCCGTGTCACACGGCCTGCCGCCCTCAGGACGCCACGCTGACCTCTCTAAAGATGAACTGTGACGTAGAACAGAAACACGGAGAGAGGAAAAAACGCTCGTGTTCAGGGACTCAAGTTCTTTTCTCCAGACCTCCAATAAACAGAAAGACGTGAACCACGACTCGTTTGCCTCATTCGGGTCAGAATGACATCATCTGGTGAAGATCCACTTCGCCCGGGCGGAAACGTGGAGCCTCGGGGGACCTCCATCAGGGGACCTCCATCAGGGGACCGGCCTCGGGGGACCTCCATCAGGGGACCGCCATCAGGGGACCTCCCTCGGGGGACCTCCATCAGGGGACCTCCCTCGGGGGACCTCCATCAGGGGACCGGCCTCGGGGGACCTCCATCAGGGGACCACCCTCGGTGGACCTCCATCAGGGGACCTCCCTCGGGGGACCTCCATCAGGAGACCTCCATCAGGGGACCTCCATCAGGGGACCGGCCTCGGGGGACCTCCATCAGGGGACCGGCCTCGGGGGACCTCCATCAGGGGACCTCCCTCGGGGGACCGGCCTCGGGGGACCTCCATCAGGGGACCTCCATCAGGGGACCTCCATCAGGGGACCGGCCTCGGGGGACCTCCATCAGGGGACCGGCCTCGGGGGACCTCCATCGGGGGACCGGCCTCGGGGGACCTCCATCAGGGGACCTCCCTCGGGGGACCGGCCTCGGGGGACCTCCATCAGGGGACCTCCCTTGGGGGACCGGCCTCGGGGGACGTCACTATCACGTTGAGGAGATCGATGTACGATAGTTAACACAATAAGTCTGAGTATAACTAACGACGCAACGGTAACAAGATGATTGTAGTCTGGACTCCAGACCTGTCTCTCTCTCTCTCTCCCTCTCTCTCTGTCTGTCTCTCTCTCTCTGTCTCTCCCTCTATCCCTCTCTCTCTCTCTGTGTGGGTGTCTCCCTCTGTCTCTCTCTCCCTCTGTCTCTCTCTCCCTCGCTCTCTGTCTCTCTCTCTCCTTCTGTCTCTCCCTCTGTCTCTCTCTCTCTGTCTCCCTCTCTGTCTCTCTCTCTCTCTCTCTCTCTCCTTCTGTCTCTGCCTCTCCCTCTGTCTCTCTCTCTCTCTCTCCCTCTGTCTCTCTCTCTCTCTCTCTCATGGCCCCTGCGCTCCTCTGCCTCGTTTTGGTTAAAAAAGGAAACAGACTTCTATAATGTATTTTTATTAAATTCATTTGACCAGAAAAGCCTCATTAAGATTAAAGAATCTCTTTTCGAGCGTCCAGACGGCATCAAACCGAGTTTCAGACATGCGACATGAAACGGACAGACGATAACAAATCAAATATATTTTAGATCACAGGGCGAGTTAAAACCAGAACTAAGGCTCACAAGTCGTCATAACCCAGTCCACACACACACACACACCTCAGCCAGATGAACCTTCCTCCAACTGTCTATTTAAAACACACAAATAAACCACACAACACGTGAACAATCCTGTAAGATGAGCAGCTGCTCTGCGCCAGGTGTGTATACCTGTGTGGCCCCTCGCGGTGATCACGTGGGGCCCTTTCCGTGTGCAGCTCCAGTCGTCAGTTGCAGCTCTCCTCCGCCAGGGGGCAGTGTGCCTCGGGCCGAGTGGCAGCTGGCGTCAACACGGAGTAAAGCGAGATTAAAGAACCGGATTAGGAGATGCTGCCGGTGTTGGTTCCGGTGAACCCGGCTGTGCTCCTGCGGCCTCACGGCGGATCATCTCTCCCCCATGACGTCATAACTACCGGGGGGAGACGGGCAACAGCACACTGACTGCACCCCCACTCACTCTGTAGCAGGAGGATATATATATATAATATACATATAATATATATATAATATACATATAATATATATATAATATACATATAATATATATTATATATAATATACATATAATATATATATATTATATAGAATATACATATTATATATAGATTATATATTATATGTATATTTTATATATATATATATATATATATACAGGTGGATATTGATATTACATTGTTGCACATCTTATTGTTTCGGAGGCAGAGAATCTGAAAAGCGATGAATTCTTCTTTTGATGAACTATTGGAAACGCAGAGAGACGAGGAATGAAGAGTGTATGTGTGTGTGTGTGTGTGTGTGGAATGATGTTATTGTTATGGTGCTTAAATGTTTATTGATTTAAAGGTATAATTTGTTTTTTTCTCAATTTCCCCCTACAAAGTACACAACTACACAAAGTACACAATCAGAGACAACACGTGTCGTTCAGGGAGTCCGGAGCAGCGGGAACAGCCTGTTATCAGAGTTGAGCTTTCACCTCCAGCAATATGAGAGTTGACCTTCATGACCTTTCTCATCATGAACAGTGACCCTCCTCCCCCGGCTGTCACGCTGTGATGATGATGATGATGCCATAATAATGTTCATCCTCTACACCTGTCATGTGTACACTGCAGTGTAATTGCAGGTCATTATATAAATATATATATATGTATATATATACAAATATTTATTTTATATATATATATTAATATATATATATATTAATATATTATATATATATACTGTATATCTGGTTGGCATTGAGGAGTGAGATGTTTAGGATGGAGATAACTTCTCTTCTCCCGTTGGAGGCTTTAATTCTAACTGCTGCTGTTGATTGTCCATAATTTCTAGAAATTATTCTAATTTCAAGTCTTAAAAAATAATAATTGCATTTGATTTGTAACCAGGCGATGTCGAAGGAGAGGAAGATTACGGCCGATTGAAAAGAGGATGTTTAAAGTTGAGTGAAAACGTGATCACAACTATGTTATACAAATAATCCTTCACAGTCACCTGGTGGCCAGGTGAGGACATGACACCCTGAATCCCACGTGCACCATGAGCTCTGCATGAAGACATGAGGAGAGATCCACAGAGACGATGTAACGGCACGATGTGTCACTTCAGGGACCTCACAGGAGGGAGCTGGTCCCTATGTGATCCATCATCACACACACACACACGCACACACACACACACGCACACACACACTGTTCCTCGCCAACATAAGGTGCAGAAGCCGTTCCATCCTCGGGCTGTTTGATTATTCACTTTCACCTCTCACGAGGTGTGTGTGTGAGGAGGTCTGTCCGGACCCGTCGTGTGTGTGTGTGTGTGTGTGTGTGTGTGTGTGTGTGTGTGTGTGTGTGTGTGTGTGTGTGTGTGTGTGTGTGTGTGTGTGTGTGTGTGTGTGTGTGTGTGCAGCATGACACCAATATAGAGGTGACACACCATTCTAAAGATGGGGGGGGGGCATGTTACATCACACACGTTATTGCAGCGCTTTGTTCGACGTGTGAGGCGACGGCCTCGTGGCTCCTCAGAGGAGGACCGTGTGAGGAGGCAAGACATGAGGAGGAGGAGAGTCTGAGAGCCGACAGGAGGGGATCAGGGATCTGGAGGAATGGGAATTAGCGGCTCATCGTGGGGGGGGGCATGTTGGTGTGTGAGAGCAACAAGTCAACACGTCCCTCAGGAGGAGCTCCATGCAGCGAGGGCACCGGAGGACCGTGGATACACATCATGTATACACATCATGGATACACATCATGGATACACATCATGGATACACATCATGTATACACATCATGTATACACATCATGGATACACATCATGGATACACATCATGTATACACATCATGTATACACACATCATGGATACACATCATGGATACACATCATGTATACACATCATGTATACACATCATGGATACACATCATGGATACACATCATGTATACACATCATACACATCATGGATACACATCATGTATACACATCATGGATACACATCATGTATACACATCATGGATACACATCATGTATACACATCATGGATACACATCATGGATACACATCATGTATACACATCATGGATACACATCATGGATACACATCATGTATACACATCATGGATACACATCATGGATACACATCATGTATACACATCATGGATACACATCATGTATACACATCATGGATACACATCATGTATACACATCATGGATACACATCATGGATACACATCATGTATACACATCATGGATACACATCATGGATACACATCATGTATACACATCATGTATACACATCATGGATACACATCATGGATACACATCATGTATACACATCATGTATACACACATCATGGATACACATCATGTATACACACATCATGTATACACATCATACACATCATGGATACACATCATGGATACACATCATGTATACACATCATGGATACACATCATGTATACACATCATGGATACACATCATGTATACACATCATGTATACACATCATACACATCATGGATACACATCATGGATACACATCATGGATACACATCATGTATACACATCATGGATACACATCATGTATACACATCATGGATACACATCATGTATACACATCATGGATACACATCATGGATACACATCATGTATACACATCATACACATCATGGATACACATCATGGATACACATCATGGATACACATCATGTATACACATCATGGATACACATCATGGATACACATCATGGATACACATCATGGATACACATCATGTATACACATCATGGATACACATCATGGATACACATCATGGATACACATCATGGATACACATCATGGATACACATCATGGATACACATCATGTATACACATCATGGATACACATCATGGATACACATCATGTATACACATCATGGATACACATCATGTATACACATCATGTATACACACATCATGGATACACATCATGTATACACATCATGGATACACATCATGTATACACATCATGGATACACATCATGGATACACATCATGGATACACATCATGGATACACATCATGGATACACATCATGTATACACACATCATGTATACACATCATGGATACACATCATGGATACACATCATGGATACACATCATGTATACACATCATGGATACACATCATGGATACACATCATGTATACACATCATGTATACACATCATGGATACACATCATGGATACACATCATGGATACACATCATGGATACACATCATGTATACATCATGTATACATCATACACATCATGGAGGAAGAGCGCCAACGGCTGCTTGTTTCAGTAGTGGCTTGCTTTTATTTTATTGTCTTTTTTTTTGCACTTTTCCTCTCTTTTCTTCTTCTTTTCTTTCACGTTTGTCTTAGTTACGGTCGGACACTGGACCATAACTACTTTTTCGATACTTCTACTGTGGCTTTTGTTCACTTTGTCGTGAGTATCGGTGAGCCGCAGCATAACAATGACTGGGACCGTCGTCTACTCGCGCGCTCAGCTGATCGCTGCGCAGGCGAAGCTTCTGCCTGGAGAAAGACCTGTGATCCCGCTGGAGCTACGGAGAAGGGCTCGCGGCTGCAGAGCGGGTGTCAGCGGAGGGCTAAAACGAGGAGATACAAACCTCGGTACCGTCGATCATAACGGGAACGTGGTCTTTGGCGAATAAGACGGATGAGCTCGGCGCTGGTAATGACCGAGGGTCTTCCGTGAGCAGTCTCTTGTGCTTCACTGAGACGTGGCTGCACGCGGACTATCCGGATCTGGCCGTCTTTGCCCGGCTTCAGGACTGTTCGGGCTGACAGAGACGCTACACAGAGCGGTAAGAAGAGGGGGGGATCGCTGTTTATGTGAATGAACGGTGGTGCCACCGGACCATGTGTGCGTGAAGGAGCGCTTCTGTAGCCGAACATTGAACTGTTGGCCGTGGGATGCGCCCGTACTATTTGCCGAGAGAGTTCACGTCCGCCATTTTGGTCGGTATGGTGCCGCCATCAGCTGACGCTGAGGAAGCTGTGGACACCATCCACTCCACTGTGTCTGCTCTGCTGAATCATCAGCCTGGAGCATTCATGGCTATCACTGGTGACTTTAACCACACCACACTGGATAAAGCTCTGCCAACCTTCCATCAATACATAGACTGCCCAACTAGGAACAATAAAACTCTGGACTTGCTGTATGCTAATACTAAGGACGCATACAGCGCCACTGCCCTTCCCCTCGGCAGGTCTGATCATGACCTGGTCCGGCTGACACCCAGGTATGTTCCTCTGGTGAAGAGGCTGCGGTGACCACCAGGACTGTGAGGAGGTGGTCTATGGAGGCTAACGACGCCTACAGGACTGCTTGAGTCAACGGACTGGGATGTGTGTGGACCGCACGGGAGGACATCAACAGGATGACCGACTGCATCACGGAATACATCAAGTTCTGTGAACACACCACCATCCCATCACGGACTGTGCGCTGCTTCCCAACAACAAGCCCTGGATCACCAGGGACCAGAAAGCGCTTCTTAACATGAAGAAAGCTGCTTTCAGGTCTGGAGACAGGGATGAGCTGAGGAAAGCCCAGCGCAACCTGAAGGTGAAGCTCAGGGAGGCAAGGACTCCTACAGGAGGAAGCTGGAGGCCAAACTCCAGCTGAACAACACAAGGGAGGTGTGGTCTGGCATGAAGCAGATAACTGGCTTCAAGGTGGGAGGAGACAGCCAGGGCTCCCTGGAGAGGCCAACGAGCTGAACTGTTTTTTCAATAGGTTGAGTTGACAGCCCTCGCCCGTCTCCTCCACCCATCCGACCTCCCACACACCCCCTCCCCTCTGTCCCCCTGCTGAGGTGCACTTCCACCGAGCCCACAATAACAATGGGCTCCACCACCCTCCCCCCTCTCTCTGTGACGACTGACCAGGTGAGAAGACAGCTGGAGAAACTACACCAGCGCAGAGCTGAAGGTCCTGATGGCATCAGCCCCAGGGTCCTAAAGACCTGCGCCACCCAGCTGTCTGGTGTCCTGCAGCCTCTTCAACCTCAGCCTGAGGCTGGGGGAAGTCCCGGTGCTGTGGAAGACGTGCCTGGTCCCTGTCCCAAAGAAGTCGGCACCATCTGGCCTCAACGACTACCGACCGTCGCCTCACCTCCCATGTGATGAAGGTGCTGGAGAGGCTGGTCTTGGCCCACCTCCGGCCGCAGGTGAAATCGCTGGACCCTCTGCAATTTGCTTACCAGCCTCATGTGGGAGTGGACGACGCCATCATCTACCTGCTGCAACGAGCTCAGTCGCACCTGGATGGAACCGGTGTCTCTGTGAGTCACTTTCTTTGACTTCTCCAGTGCATTGAACACCATCCAGCCACTGCTGAGTGAGAAGCTGTGGTGGCGGTGTGGACGTCCACCATCTCCTGGATCACTGACTACCTCACAGGCAGACCACAGTTTGTCAGAATGGGCCGTGTGCTGTCTGGAACGGTGGTCAGTGATGTTGGAGCCCACAGGAACTGTTCTGTCTCCTTCCTCTTCACCCTGTACACCAGTGACTTCCAGTACAACACGGCGTCATGCCATCTGCTGAAGTACTCTGATGATTCTGCAGTGGTTCGGTGTATTAGGGATGGACGGGAGGAGGAGTACAGGCAGTGGTGAGTGACTTTGTAAAGTGGGCCGATGAGAACCACCTGCGGCTGAACGTGGCCAAGACCAGAGAGATGGTGGTGGACTTCAGGAGGAAGGCGACAGCTCCTACACCTCTGAGTGTCCTGGGAGTGGACGTGGACATGGTGGAGGAGTACAAGTACCTGCTCCATCGACAGCCGACTCAACTGGAAGGCCAACATCAACGCTGTGTACAAGAAGGGATGAGTCGTGTCTTTTTCCTGAGAAAGCTTCGATCCTTCAACGTGTGCAGCAAGATGCTGGAGTTATTCTACCAGTCGGTTGTCGCCAGTGTGCTGCACTTTGCCATTGTCTGCTGGGGGAGCAGCATCGGAGCCGGTGACACCAGCCGCCTTAACAAACTGGTTAGGAAGGCTGGCTCCATCATCGGCTGCCAGCTGGAGCACCTGGAACAGGTGGTGGAGAGGAGGTCGTTGAAGAAACTGGTGTCCATATTGGACAACCCGGACCACCCTCTCCACCACCTCCTACAGGGACAGAGGAGTACTTTCTCCAGACGTCTCCTCACGCTCCGCTGCCACAAGGAGAGATACAGGAGAACATTCCTGCCGACGGCTATGAGGCTCTACAACAGTTCACCTCTTGCCAGATCACCCTAACCCTTCTTATATTTTGTGTTTTTTATTTTTATTCTTGTGTGTTGCTGCTACTGACTCGACAAATTTCCCCTTGGGGATTAATAAAGTATATATCTATCTATCTATCTATCTATCATGGATACACATCATGGATACACATCATGTATACACATCATACACATCATGGATACACATCATGGATACACATCATGGATACACATCATGTATACACATCATGTATACACATCATGGATACACATCATGTATACACATCATGTATACACATCATGTATACACATCATGGATACACATCATGGATACACATCATGTATACACATCATGGATACACATCATGTATACACACATCATGGATACACATCATGGATACACATCATGGATACACATCATGTATACACATCATGGATACACATCATGGATACACATCATGTATACACATCATGGATACACATCATGGATACACATCATGTATACACATCATGGATACACATCATGGATACACATCATGGATACACATCATGTATACACATCATGGATACACATCATGGATACACATCATGGATACACATCATGGATACATCATGGATACACATCATGTATACACATCATGTATACACATCATGGATACACATCATGGATACACATCATGTATACACATCATGGATACACATCATGGATACACATCATGGATACACATCATGGATACACATCATGTATACACATCATGGATACACATCATGTATACACATCATGTATACACATCATGGATACACATCATGGATACACATCATGGATACACATCATGTATACACATCATGTATACACATCATGGATACACATCATGGATACACATCATGTATACACATCATGGATACACATCATGGATACACATCATGGATACACATCATGTATACACATCATGGATACACATCATGGATACACATCATGGATACACATCATGGATACACATCATGGATACACATCATGGATACACATCATGGATACACATCATGGATACACATCATGTATACACATCATGGATACACATCATGGATACACATCATGTATACACATCATGGATACACATCATGGATACACATCATGGATACACATCATGTATACACATCATGGATACACATCATGGATACCCATCATGTATACACATCATCATGGATACACATCATGGATACACATCATGTATACACATCATGGATACACATCATGTATACACATGGATACATCATGTATACACATCATGGATACACATCATGGATACACATCATGGATACACATCATGGATACACATCATGGATACACATCATGGATACACATCATGGATACACATCATGGATACACATCATGGATACACATCATGGATACATCATGGATACACATCATGATATACATCATGGATACGTATCATGGATACACATCATGTATACACATCATGTATACACATCATGGATACACATCATGGATACACATCATGGATACACATCATGTATACACATCATGGATACACATCATGGATACACATCATGGATACACATCATGTATACACATCATGTATACACATCATGGATACACATCATGGATACACATCATGGATACACATCATGTATACACATCATGTATACACATCATGGATACACATCATGGATACACATCATGGATACACATCATGGATACACATCATGGATACACATCATGGATACACATCATGTATACACATCATGTATACACATCATGGATACACATCATGGATACACATCATGGATACACATCATGGATACACATCATGGATACACATCATGTATACACATCATGTATACACACATCATGGATACACATCATGTATACACATCATGGATACACATCATGGATACACATCATGGATACACATCATGTATACACATCATGGATACACATCATGTATACACATCATGTATACACATCATACACATCATGGATACACATCATGTATACACATCATGGATACACATCATGGATACACATCATGTATACACATCATGGATACACATCATGGATACACATCATGGATACACATCATGGATACACATCATGTATACACATCATGGATACACATCATGGATACACATCATACACACATCATGGATACACATCATGTATACACATCATGGATACACATCATGGATACACATCATGTATACACATCATGGATACACATCATGGATACACATCATGGATACACATCATGTATACACACATCATGGATACACATCATGGATACACATCATGTATACACATCATGGATACACATCATGTATACACATCATGGATACACATCATACACATCATGGATA
The DNA here is from genome assembly GCF_029220125.1 of Pseudoliparis swirei. NCBI lineage: Eukaryota > Metazoa > Chordata > Actinopteri > Perciformes > Liparidae > Pseudoliparis > Pseudoliparis swirei. The sequence goes on along the minus strand of NC_079409.1, from coordinate 22,659,128 downwards.
CACATCATGGATACACATCATGTATACACATCATGGATACACATCATGGATACACATCATGGATATACATCATGGATACATCATGTATACACATCATGTATACACATCATGGATACACATCATGTATACACATCATGGATACACATCATGGATACACATCATGTATACACATCATGGATACACATCATACACATCATGGATACACATCATGTATACACATCATGGATACATGGATACACATCATGGATACACATCATGTATACACATCATGGATACACATCATGGATACACATCATGTATACACATCATGGATACACATCATGGATACACATCATGTATACATCATACACATCATGGATACACATCATGGATACACATCATGGATACACATCATGTATACATCATGGATACACATCATGGATACACATCATGTATACACATCATGGATACACATCATGGATACACATCATGTATACACATCATGGATACACATCATGGATACACATCATGGATACACATCATACAGCATGTATGGACATCATGGATACACATCATGGATACACATCATGTATACACATCATGGATACATCATGGATACATACACACATCATGTATACACATCATGGATACACATCATGGATACACATCATGGATACACATCATGTATACACATCATGGATACACATCATGGATACACATCATGTATACACATCATGGATACACATGATACATCATGGATACACATCATGGATACACATCATGGATACACATCATGGATACACATCATGGATACACATCATGGATACACATCATGTATACACATCATGGATACACATCATGGATACACATCATGGATACACATCATGGATACACATCATGGATACATCGTATACACATCATGGATACACATCATGTATACATCATGGATACACATCATGGATACATCATGGATACACATGATGTATACACATCATGGATACACATCATGTATACACATCATGGATACACATCATACACATCATGGATACACATCATGGATACACATCATGTATACACATCATGGATACACATCATGGATACACATCATATATACACATCATGGATACATCATGTATACACATCATGGATACACATCATGGATACACATCATGGATACACATCATGGATACACATCATATATACATCATGGATACACATCATGGATACACATCATGTATACACATCATGGATACACATCATGGATACACATCATGGATACACATCATGGATACACATCATGGATACACATCATGTATACACATCATGGATACATCATGTACACATCATGGATACACATCATGTATACACATCATGGATACACATCATGGATACACATCATGGATACATCATGGATACACATCATGGATACACATCATGGATACACATCATGTATACACATCATGGATACACATCATGGATACACATCATGGATACACATCATGTATACACATCATGGATACACATCATGTATACACATCATGGATACACATCATGGATACACATCATGTATACACATCATGTATGGATACATCATGTATACACATCATGGATACACATCATGTATACACATCATGGATACACATCATGTATACACATCATGGATACATCATGTATACACATCATGGATACACATCATGTATACACATCATGGATACACATCATGGATACACATCATGGATACATCATGTATACACATGGATACACATCATGGATACACATCATGTATACACATCATGTATACACATCATGGATACACATCATGGATACACATCATGGATACACATCATGGATACACATCATGGATACATCATGTATACACATCATGGATACATCATGGATACACATCATGGATACACATCATGGATACACATCATGGATACATCATGGATACACATCATGGATACACATCATGGATACACATCATGGATACACATCATGTATACACATCATGGATACACATCATGTATACACATCATGGATACACATCATGTATACACATCATGTATACATCATGGATACACATCATGGATACATCATGGATACACATCATGTATACACATCATATACACATCATGGATACACATCATGGATACACATCATGGATACACATCATGTATACACATCATGGATACACATCATGGATACACATCATGGATACACATCATGTATACACATCATGGATACACATCATGGATACACATCATGGATACACATCATGGATACACATCATGGATACACATCATGGATACACATCATGGATACACATCATGGATACATCATGGATACACATCATGGATACACATCATGGATACATCATGTATACACATCATGGATACACACATCATGGATACACATCATGGATACACATCATGTATACACATCATGTATACACATCATGGATACACATCATGGATACATCATGTATACACATCATGTATACACATCATGGATACACATCATGGATACACATCATGGATACACATCATGGATACACATCATGGATACACATCATGTATACACATCATGGATACACATCATGGACACATCATGGATAATATACATATCGTATGTATAATATTTAGATCATGTATAATATATACGTGATGTATGTATAATATATAGATCATGTATAATATATAGATCATGTATAATATATAAGTGATGTATAATATATACATCACGTATAATATATACGTGATGTATATATAATATATACATCATGTATAATATATACATCATGTTTAATATATAGATCATGTATAATATATACATCATGTATAATATTTAGATCATGTTTAATATATAGATCATGTATAATATATAGATCACGTATAATACATACATCATGTATAATATATAGATCACGTATAATATATACATCATGTATAATATATAGATCACGTATAATATATACATCATGTATAATATATAGATCACGTATAATATATACATCATGTATAATATATCCATCATGTATAATATATACGTGATGTATAATATATACGTGATGTATGTATAATATATACATCATGTATAATATATACGTGATGTATGTATAATATTTAGATCATGTATAATATATAGATCATGTATAATATATACGTGATGTATAATATATACATCATGTATAATATATAGATCATGTATAATATATACGTGATGTATATATAATATATACATCATGTATAATATATACATCACGTATAATATATACGTGATGTATATATAATATATACATCATGTATAATATATACATCATGTTTAATATATAGATCATGAATAATATATAGATCACGTATAATATATACATCATGTATAATATATATATCATGTATAATATATAGATCACGTATAATATATACATCATGTATAATATATACATCATGTATAATATATAGATCACGTATAATATATACATCATGTATAATATATACATCATGTTTAATATATAGATCATGTATAATATATACATCATGTATAATATATAGATCACGTATAATATAGATATATACTTTTATTAATCCCCAAGGGGAAATAAGTTCTCTGCATTTAACCCCTCCTTAGTTATTAAGGAGCAGTGGGCTGCGGTGAAGCGCCCGGGAAGCAACTGGGGGTTCAGTGCCTTGCTCAAGGACACTTTGACTTGCAACTAATGGGGAGAGCGGGGATCGAACCCACGACCTTGCGGTTGCAAGACGACCCCCTTACCCCACTGAGCTACAGCCGCCCCCAAATCATGTATAATATATCCATCATGTATAATATATACGTGATGTATAATATATACGTGATGTATGTATAATATATAGATCATGTATAATATATACATCATGTATAATATATAGATCATGTATATATACGTGATGTATGTATAATATATACATCATGTATAATATATACATCATGTATAATATATAGATCATATATAATATATACGTGATGTATGTATAATATATAGATCATGTATAATATATACATCATGTATAATATATACATCATGTATAATATGTACATCATGTATAATATATAGATCATGTATAATATATACGTGATGTATATATAATATATACATCATGTATAATATATACATCATGTATAATATATACGTGATGTATGTATACTATATACGTGATGTATAATATATACGTGATGTATGTATAATATATACATCATGTATAATATATATGTGATGTATGTATAATATATACATCATGTATAATATATATGTGATGTATGTATAATATATACATCATGTATAATATATACGTGATGTATGTATAATATATACATGATGTATAATATATACATCACGTATAATATATACGTGATGTATGTATAATATATACATCACGTATAATATATACGTGATGTATATATAATATATACATCATGTATAATATATAGATCATGTATAATATATACGTGATGTATGTATAATATATAGATCATGTATAATATATATGTGATGTATGTATAATATATAGATCATGTATAATATATACGTGATGTATGTATAATATATACATCATGTATAATATATACGTGATGTATGTATAATATATACATGATGTATAATATATACATCATGTATAATATATATGTGATGTATGTATAATATATACATCATGTATATACATGATGTATGTATAATATATACATCATGTATAATATATACATCACGTATAATATATACGTGATGTATATATAATATATAAATCATGTATAATATATAGATCACGTATAATATATACATCATGTATAATATATAGATCATGTATAATATATACTTGATGTATGTATAATATATACATCATGTATAATATATATGTGATGTATGTATAATATATACATCATGTATAATATATATGTGATGTATGTATAATATATCCATCATGTATAATATATTTGTGATGTATAATATATACGTGATGTATGTATAATATATAGATCATGTATAATATATACATCATGTATAATATTTAGATCATGTATAATATATACGTGATGTATAATATATATATCATGTATAATATATACGTGATGTATGTATAATATATACATCATGTATAATATATACATCACGTATAATATATACGTGATGTAGATATAATATATACATCATGTATAATATACACATCATGTATAATATATAGATCATGTATAATATATACGTGATGTATGTATTATATATAGATCATGTATAATATATACGTGATGTATAATATATAGATCATGTATAATATATAGATCACGTATAATATATACATCATGTATAATATATACATCATGTATAATATATAGATCATGTATAATATATACGTGATGTATGTATAATATATAGATCATGTATAATATATACATCATGTATAATATATAGATCATGTATAATATATACTTGATGTATGTATAATATATACATCATGTATAATATATAGATCATGTATAATATATATGTGATGTATGTATAATATATAGATCATGTATAATATATAGATCACGTATAATATATACATCATGTATAATATATACATCATGTATAATATATAGATCATGTATAATATATACGTGATGTATGTATAATATATACATCATGTATAATATATATGTGATGTATGTATAATATATACATCATGTATAATATATATGTGATGTATGTATAATATATACATCATGTATAATATATACGTGATGTATAATATATACGTGATGTATGTATAATATATACATCATGTATAATATATATGTGATGTATGTATAATATATACATCATGTATAATATATACGTGATGTATAATATATACGTGATGTATGTATAATATATACATCATGTATAATATATATGTGATGTATGTATAATATATACGTGATGTATAATATATATGTGATGTATGTATAATATATATACATCATGTATAATATATATGTGATGTATGTATAATATATACGTGATGTATAATATATATGTGATGTACAGGACTGTCTCAGAAAATTAGAATATTGTGATAAAGTTCTTTATTTTCTGTAATGCAATTAAAAAAACAAAAATGTCATGCATTCTGGATTCATTACAAATCAACTGAAATATTGCAAGCCTTTTATTCTTTTAATATTGCTGATTATGGCTTACAGCTTAAGAAAACTCAAATATCCTATCTCTAAATATTAGAATATCATGAAAAAGTATACTAGTAGGGTATTAAACAAATCACTTGAATCGTCTAATTAACACGACACACCTGGAAACACATTTTCAAATGTTTGATTTTGTTTTGCTGTTATAAATCTTTTTTTTAACTTGGTCTGAGGAAATATTCAAATTTTATGAGATAGGATTTTAGAGTTTTCTTAAGCTGTAAGCCATTATCAGCAATATTAAAAGAATAAAAGGCTTGCAATATTTCAGTTGATTTGTAATGAATCCAGAATGCATGACATTTTTGTTTTTTTAATTGCATTACAGAAAATAAAGAACTTTATCACAATATTCTAATTTTCTGAGACAGTCCTGTATGTATAATATATACATCATGTATAATATATACGTGATGTATGTATAATATATACATCATGTATAATATATATGTGATGTATTATACATGCTGCTCGGTGAAGTCAGAGTGTAATGTTCATGCACACGAGGGATAACACGGCACAGAACACACACACACAAATACACACACATACACACACACAGCAGTATGTATGTTGTGGGCTGAGCGATGCCCCCCCCCCCCCCCCCCCCTCAGGTGTGTGTTCTCCGCTCTAATGGCCTCCGGCTCCGCTCACGTACATCGATACCTTCAGATGACATCACTCACTCACGAGCCGCACATCCACCGTCTGGTGTGTGTGTGTGTGTGTGTGTGATCGGTCTCAGGGCCTCACTTTGACTTTAGAGTAAACACAAGTAATGTAGACACGGAGCTCCTTATCACCGGAGGGCTCGGCCGGTCCTCTTAATGCACAGCGACTCAACCTATTGTCTCTGTAATCTGATGGAGAGCAGCACACACACACACACACACACACACACACACACCACACACACCAGACACACACACACCACACACACACATACTCCTAACCCACTCAGAGGGGGGGGGGGGGGCATAGTGGGTAATTTAACCTCTAATTCTTCTCTTAGCTGAGTGTTTTTCTCTTAACGACAGCATTATGTTTATTCGACGTCTGTGTTGCTTTGGTGACTTCATGACATCATCATGAACGTGTAGAACACGACATCATCAGCTATGTGTGGAACATGACATCATCATGAACGTGTAGAACACGACATCATCAGCTATGTGTGGAACATGACATCATCATGAACGTGTGGAACACGACATCATCAGGTACGTGTGGAACATGACATCATCAGGTACGTGTGGAACATGACATCATCATGAACGTGTGGAACATGACATCATCAGGTACGTGTGGAACATGACATCATCATGAACGTGTGGAACATGACATCATCAGGTACGTGTGGAACATGACATCATCAGTACGTGTGGAACATGACATCATCATGTACGTGTGGAACATGACATCATCATGAGCGTGTGGAACATGACATCATCATGTACGTGTGGAACATGACATCATCATGTACGTGTGGAACATGACATCATCATGAACGTGGAACGACATCATCAGGTACGTGTGGAACATGACATCATCAGGTACGTGTGGAACATGACATCATGAACGTGTGGAACATGACATCATCAGGTACGTGTGGAACATGACATCATCAGGTACGTGTGGAACATGACATCATCAGGTACGTGTGGAACATGACATCATCAGGTACGTGTGGAACATGACATCATCAGGTACGTGTGGAACATGACATCATCAGGTACGTGTGGAACATGACATCATCAGGTACGTGTGGAACATGACATCATCATGAACGTGTGGAACATGACATCATCAGGTACGTGTGGAACATGACATCATCAGGTACGTGTGGAACATGACATCATCAGCTATGTGTGGAACATGACATCATCATGAACGTGTGGAACATGACATCATCATGAACGTGTGGAACATGACATCATCAGGTACGTGTGGAACATGACATCATCATGAACGTGTGGAACATGACATCATCAGGTACGTGTGGAACATGACATCATCAGGTACGTGTGGAACATGACATCATCAGCTATGTGTGGAACATGACATCATCATGAACGTGTGGAACATGACATCATCAGGTACGTGTGGAACATGACATCATCAGGTACGTGTGGAACATGACATCATCAGGTACGTGTGGAACATGACATCATCATGAACGTGTGGAACATGACATCATCAGGTATGTGTGGAACATGACATCATCATGAACGTGTGGAACATGACATCATCAGCTATGTGTAGTACATGACATCATCAGCTATGTGTGGAACATGACATCATCAGGTACGTGTGGAACATGACATCATCAGGTACGTGTGGAACATGACATCATCAGCTATGTGTGGAACATGACATCATCAGCTATGTGTGGAACATGACATCATCAGGTACGTGTGGAACATGACATCATCAGCTATGTGTGGAACATGACATCATCATGAACGTGTAGAACACGACATCATCAGCTATGTGTGGAACATGACATCATCATGAACGTGTGGAACACGACATCATCAGGTACGTGTGGAACATGACATCATCAGGTACGTGTGGAACATGACATCATCATGAACGTGTGGAACATGACATCATCAGGTACGTGTGGAACATGACATCATCAGGTACGTGTGGAACATGACATCATCAGGTACGTGTGGAACATGACATCATCAGGTACGTGTAGTACATGACATCATCAGGTACGTGTGGAACATGACATCATCATGAACGTGTGGAACATGACATCATCAGGTACGTGTGGAACATGACATCATCATGAACGTGTGGAACATGACATCATCAGGTACGTGTGGAACATGACATCATCATGAACGTGTGGAACATGACATCATCAGGTACGTGTGGAACATGACATCATCAGGTACGTGTGGAACATGACATCATCAGGTACGTGTGGAACATGACATCATCATGAACGTGTGGAACATGACATCATCATGAACGTGTGGAACATGACATCATCAGGTACGTGTGGAACATGACATCATCAGGTACGTGTGGAACATGACATCATCATGAACGTGTGGAACATGACATCATCAGGTACGTGTGGAACATGACATCATCAGCTATGTGTGGAACATGACATCATCATGAACGTGTGGAACATGACATCATCAGGTACGTGTGGAACATGACATCATCAGGTACGTGTGGAACATGACATCATCAGGTATGTGGAACATGACATCATCATGAACGTGTGGAACATGACATCATCAGGTACGTGTGGAACATGACATCATCAGCTATGTGTGGAACATGACATCATCATGAACGTGTGGAACATGACATCATCATGAACGTGTGGAACATGACATCATCAGGTACGTGTGGAACATGACATCATCAGGTACGTGTGGAACATGACATCATCAGGTACGTGTGGAACATGACATCATCATGAACGTGTGGAACATGACATCATCAGGTACGTGTGGAACATGACATCATCAGGTATGTGTGGAACATGACATCATCAGGTACGTGTGGAACATGACATCATCAGCTATGTGTGGAACATGACATCATCAATGCGTGTGGAACATGACATCATCAGGTACGTGTGGAACATGACATCATCAGTGCGTGTGGAACATGACATCATCAGGTACGTGTGGAACATGACATCATCAGGTACGTGTGGAACATGACATCATCAGGTACGTGTGGAACATGACATCATCAGGTACGTGTGGAACATGACATCATCAGCTATGTGTGGAACATGACATCATCAGGTACGTGTGGAACATGACATCATCAGCTATGTGTGGAACATGACATCATCAGCTATGTGTGGAACATGACATCATCAGGTACGTGTGGAACATGACATCATCAGGTATGTGGAACATGACATCATCAGGTACGTGTGGAACATGACATCATCAGGTATGTGTGGAACATGACATCATCAGCTATGTGTGGAACATGACATCATCAGGTATGTGTGGAACATGACATCATCAGGTACGTGTGGAACATGACATCATCAGCTATGTGTGGAACATGACATCATCAGGTACGTGTGGAACATGACATCATCAGGTATGTGTGGAACATGACATCATCAGGTACGTGTGGAACATGACATCATCAGCTATGTGTGGAACATGACATCATCAGGTACGTGTGGAACATGACATCATCAGGTACGTGTGGAACATGACATCATCAGCTATGTGTAGTACATGACATCATCAGGTATGTGTGGAACATGACATCATCAGGTACGTGTGGAACATGACATCATCAGCTATGTGTGGAACATGACATCATCAGGTACGTGTGGAACATGACATCATCAGGTATGTGTGGAACATGACATCATCAGCTATGTGTGGAACATGACATCATCAGGTACGTGTGGAACATGACATCATCAGGTACGTGTGGAACATGACATCATCAGGTACGTGTGGAACATGACATCATCAGGTACGTGTGGAACATGACATCATCAGGTACGTGTGGAACATGACATCATCAGGTACGTGTGGAACATGACATCATCATGAACGTGTGGAACATGACATCATCAGCTATGTGTGGAACATGACATCATCAGGTACGTGTGGAACATGACATCATCAGCTATGTGTGGAACATGACATCATCAGCTATGTGTGGAACATGACATCATCAGCTATGTGTAGTACATGACATCATCAGGTATGTGTGGAACATGACATCATCATGAACGTGTGGAACATGACATCATCATGAACGTGTGGAACATGACATCATCAGGTACGTGTGGAACACGTGGCTGCTCTCAAGCCGCTGTGTGGTGGCGGCGTGGCTTCATGATTCACTTCCTGTCTGCTCAGCCAATCAGCTGCCGGCTTAGCTTCCTGCTTCCTGCCTGAGCATTGAGGTGATGCTGTTTGTTTCCCTTCAGAAGGAAGTGTTACCGTGTTTCTGATGTTCTTGTCACTCCTCTCGTGTGCTTCTGCCTCATCGTGTCACTCAGACACTGAGACTCTGACCTGCTGCTGCTTCTCTTCATGCATTTGATGCATTTTGTCAAAGTTTCCATCAATAAAGGCAGAATTTAATTACTTTGACTTTGTAAAAGTGAGAGAGTGAGAGAGCAGGACTGTTAATGACTTATAAAGTCTAAACGTCCTCATTTGGACCATGTCGGAGTTTAAATGATCAGCTTCTGGCTTCTGGAACGACCAGATTTACATATTTCAGTCTGAGTGAATCTGAAGTCACGATCAGATTCATCCGCTGAGCTTCACGTCCTCAAGGAACCCGTCAGAGGACCATGTCTTTATTCTTTATTTAAAGTTATCTTGTTCTTCATATCCAGGCTCTGATTGGCTGGTTGTTTTGGGAGGGAGCAGGAGGGAGGCTGAGTGGACGAGAGTCTGTCCTCCAGGACAAACACACACACTCATGCACACACACACACACACACACACACACACACACACACACACACACACACACACACACAGTGATAGTCCTCCAGAACACACACACACACTCATGCACACACATACACACACACACACTCACACACACACACACACACAGTGATGGTCCTCCAGAACACACACACACACTCATGCACACACACACACACACACACACACACACACACACACACACACACACACACACACACACACACACAGTGATAGTCCTCCAGAACACACACACACACACTCAAACACACACACACACACACACAGTGATGGTCCTCCAGAACACACACACACACTCATGCACACACATACACACACACACACACACACACAGTGATAGTCCTCCAGGACAAACACACACACACACACACACACAGTGATGGTCCTCCAGAACACACACACACACACACACTCATGCACACACATATACACAAACACACACTCATGCACACACATATACACACACACACACTCAAACTCGTCTGGTTGAACCACTCTGCTGTCACATGAGTGAAGTGTGTGTGTGGCCCTCGCTGCCGGTCAGCCCCCCCCCCCCCCCCATCTCTCTGAGTGTTTCATGCCATCGAGGAACAGAATCACAAAAATGATGTTTGCAATGTTTTGGGTGCGTCTGGTTTCAGCCCGTATGAGCTGGTAGCTGGTTTAGGGGGGGGGGGGGGGGGGCTCGAGGGTACTGAGTGATAGAGACACACACTCTGGAGATGAATACATCAGTTGATGTTCTCGGTGTTTCGTGTTGTGAAGCGGATCCTCAGAGTCACAGATCTATAGCACCGCGAGGCGAGGACCCGTCAGCGTCTGACAGGTGATGAAGAGCAGCGGCCGCCTGAGGGCCCGTTTCCCCTCAGGCATCGTTACGGGAAGCCGCTAAGTGGCGGTCGGTCTCGGGCTGTTTCCCTCCTCTTCCTCTTTGGAGGGAAATAACTTTGTCCAAGACAACATGTTTAGGGTGTTTCATCAACACGTGTGACGAGTTATGTTTTTAACAGATAGTTTCAGTCTCACTATAAACTGTGGTGTTTTATCTTCTATATTATAAAAGCTCAAAGAGTCCAGACTGGGAATCATCAAATAATAATATCTCCTCTGTTGGTCAGTCAATAGAGCCAGGAGCCTCTTATCCAACAGAACACACACACACACACACACAGGTAGACCGTAATTAATCACTATTAAATATGAAAATAATGTAATCTCTGCCCTTCATATGTAAACATGCAAATGTATCTGTAACCCAAAGTGCTCCCTGCACATCCCCGGGAACACACACATTCACACACACACA
>NC_079409.1:22638671-22641171 GCF_029220125.1 Pseudoliparis swirei | reverse complement strand
TCTAGTCACATGACGTCTATTGTTCATCTGGTCACATGACATATATTGTTCATCTGGTCACATGACATCTATTGTTCATCTAGTCACATGACATCTATTGTTCATCTTGTCACATGACATCTATTGTTCATCTGGTCACATGACATCTATTGTTCATCGAGTCACATGACGTCTATTGTTCATCTGGTCACATGACATCTATTGTTCATCTGGTCACATGACATCTATTGTTCATCTAGTCACATAACATCTATTGTTCATCTGGTCACATGACATCTATTGTTCATCTAGTCACATGACATCTATTGTTCATCTAGTCACATGACATCTATTGTTCATCTGGTCACATGACATCTATTGTTCATCTGGTCTCATGACATCTATTGTTCATCTGGTCTCATGACATCTATTGTTCATCTGGTCACATGACATCTATTGTTCATCTGGTCACATGACATCTATTGTTCATCTGGTCACATGACATCTATTGTTCATCTAGTCACATGACATCTATTGTTCATCTGGTCACATGACATCTATTGTTCATCTGGTCACATGACATCTATTGTTCATCTGGTCACATGACATCTATTGTTCATCTAGTCTCATGACATCTATTGTTCATCCGGCCACATGACATCTATTGTTCACCTGGTCACATGACATCTATTGTTCATCTGGTCACATGACATCTATTGTTCATCTGGTCACATGACATCTATTGTTCATCTGGTCACATGACATCTATTGTTCTTTCCATCCTGGAGAGGGATCCTCCTCTATTGCTCTCCTGAAGGGTTCTTCCCTTTTTTGAAAGTTTTTTTTTCAAGTTTTGGGGAGTTGTTCCTGATTCGATGTGAGGTCAAAGGTCAAAGGTCAGGGATGTCTATGTGTACAGATTGTAAAGCCCTGTGAGGAGATTATGTAATTTGTGATATTGGGCTCTACAAAATAAACTGAACTGAATAAAGGTTCCCTCTCTGTCTTCTTCCAGGTCAAACTCCAAGGCTTTAGGAGTCTCTGTCCATCATTCTGTCCGTGGCTCGTCCTCCGGCTCATGACTCCCTCCGTGGTGGAGGAGGCCAGGCGGAGCTCAGCCGGTGTCTTCAGGAGGTTGAGGTGTGTTCATGGAGTTCCTCTGTGCTCAGCGTCTGACGTCAGTGGAGCTCGACTCAGAGAAATGAAATTCTGCTCCCTTTGACTTGATTACATTTGCTGTCTGGCAAATTCTAATAATCTCATTTCAGTATTGTTAACGTTTAAAATGTCACAATGAAATGAGGAAGGGGAGGAGGAGGAGGAAGACGTGCCTCATACGTCTCACACAGTCGTCATCTATCGTTGCTTGGGACCTGCTGCTCACCCCATGAGGTAACCTCTAAAGACCATCACACCTCTAAAGCCCATCAAACCTCTAAAGACCATCACACCTCTTAAGACCATCACACCTCTAAAGACCATCACACCTCTTAAGACCATCAAACCTCTAAAGACCATCACACCTCTAAAGACCATCACACCTCTAAAGACCATCAAACCTCTAAAGACCATCAGACCTCTAAAGACCATCAAACCTCTAAAGACCATCAGACCTCTAAAGACCATCAAACCTCTAAAGACCATCACACCTCTAAAGACCATCAAACCTCTAAAGACCATCACACCTCTAAAGACCATCACACCTCTAAAGACCATCACACCTCTAAAGACCATCAGACCTCTAAAGACCATCACACCTCTAAAGACCATCAAACCTCTAAAGACCATCACACCTCTAAAGACCATCACACCTCTAAAGACCATCAGACCTCTAAAGACCATCACACCTCTAAAGACCATAAAACCTCTCAAGACCATCACACCTCTAAAGACCAACAGACCTCTAAAGACCATCACACCTCTAAAGACCATCAGACCTCTAAAGACCATCACACTTCTAAAGACCATCAAACCTCTAAAGACCATCAGACCTCTAAAGACCATCACACCTCTATAGACCATCAGACCTCTAAAGACCATCACACCTCTAAAGACCATCAGACCTCTAAAGACCATCACACCTCTAAAGACCATCACACCTCTAAAGACCATCACACCTCTAAAGTCCATCAGACCTCTAAAGACCATCAAACCTCTAAAGACCATCAAACCTCTAAAGACCATCACACCTCTAAAGACCATAAAACCTCTTAAGACCATCACACCTCTAAAGACCATCAAACCTCTAAAGACCATCACACCTCTAAAGACCATCAGACCTCTAAAGACCATCAGACCTCTAAAGACCATCACACCTCTAAAGACCATCACACCTCTAAAGACCATCAGACCTCTAAAGACCATCAAACCTCTAAAGACCATCACACCTCTAAAGACCATCACACCTCTAAAGACCATCACACCTCTAAAGTCCATCAGACCTCTAAAGACCATCAAACCTCTAAAGACCATCATACCTCTAAAGACCATCAGACCTCTAAAGACCATCAAACCTCTAAAG
>NC_079409.1:22618671-22631171 GCF_029220125.1 Pseudoliparis swirei | reverse complement strand
GGCCCTTCAGGAGGAGAGAGGGTTTCTCTAAAACATGGCGGCCCTTCAGGAGGAGAGAGGGTTTCTCTAAAACATGGCGGCCCTTCAGGAGGAGAGAGGGTTTCTCTAAAACATGGCAACCCTTCAGGAGGAGAGAGGGTTTCTCTAAAACATGGCGGGCCTTCAGGAGGAGAGAGGGTTTCTCTAAAACATGGCGGCCCTTCAGGAGGAGAGAGGGTTTCTCTAAAACATGGCGGCCCTTCAGGAGGAAAGAGGGTTTCTCTAAAACATGGCGGCCCTTCAGGAGGAGAGAGGGTTTCTCTAAAACATGGCGGCCCTTCAGGAGGAGAGAGGGTTTCTCTAAAACATGGCGGCCCTTCAGGAGGAAAGAGGGTTTCTCTAAAACATGGCGGCCCTTCAGGAGGAAAGAGGGTTCCTCTAAACATGGCGGCCCTTCAGGAGGAGAGAGGGTTTCTCTAAAACATGGCGGCCCTTCAGGAGGAAAGAGGGTTTCTCTAAAACATGGCGGCCCTTCAGGAGGAGAGAGGGTTTCTCTAAAACATGGCGGCCCTTCAGGAGGAAAGAGGGTTTCTCTAAAACATGGCGGCCCTTAAGGAGAATAGAGGTTCCTCTAAACATGGCGGCCCTTCAGGAGGAGAGGGTTTCTCTAAAACATGGCGGCCCTTCAGGAGGAAAGAGGTTTCTCTAAAACATGGCGGCCCTTCAGGAGGAGAGAGGTTTCTCTAAAACATGGCGGCCTTCAGGAGGAGGGTTTCTCTAAAACATGGCGGCCCTTCAGGAGGAAAGAGGTTTCTCTAAAACATGGCGGCCCTTCAGGAGGAAAGAGGTTTCTCTAAAACATGGCGGCTCTTCAGGAGAGAGGGTTTCTCTAAAACATGGCGGCCCTTCAGGAGGAGAGAGGTTTCTCTAAAACATGGCGGCCCTTCAGGAGGAAGAGGTTTCTCTAAAACATGGCGGCCCTTCAGGAGGAAAAAGGGTTCCTCTAAACATGGCGGCCCTTCAGGAGGAGAGAGGGTTTCTCTAAAACATGGCGGCCCTTCAGGAGGAGAGAGGGTTTCTCTAAAACATGGCGGCCCTTCAGGAGGAGAGAGGGTTTCTCTAAAACATGGCGGCCCTTCAGGAGGAGAGAGGGTTTCTCTAAAACATGGCAACCCTTCAGGAGGAGAGAGGGTTTCTCTAAAACATGGCGGGCCTTCAGGAGGAGAGAGGGTTTCTCTAAAACATGGCGGCCCTGTAACAGCAGGAGGAGCCGTGTGTTCATGAAGGTGACAGGTGCCAATGACAGAGTGCAGGTGACAGGTGCCAATGACAGAGTGCAGGTGACAGAGTGCAGGTGACAGAGTGCAGGTGACAGAGTGCAGGTGACTGCCCCTTTAAAGGTGGAACACCTGCTGATGACACCGCGAGGAAACAGGCTAAAGTTAGCCTCGTCAACACACACACACACACGCACACACACTCCCCCTGGGCTCACACACTCAGGTATGAAGAGGTTTGTCAGCATCAACACGTGCTCCCCTCTCCAGGTTGGGTTTGGGTCGGTCCTGGAGGTGAGAAGCTTCCTCCCTCGTGACGCTGATGTCTTCTTCAGACCCTGAGGACTTGCAAAGAAGTTCAAGTTTCCGGTCCTGAATGAAGCAAAGAGGGTGAAAGTGTCTTTGATCAGAATCCCTGCAGCCACATGAGCTCCTGAACACAGCAGGGAGCCAATCACGTGAAGGAAGCTCGATGGGTCTCCTCTCCCCACGGCTGCATAGATAAAGCTCTTTTTGTATATATATATTTATCTATATGTATATATATATTTATGTATATATATTTATATTTATGTATATATATGGATAGATAGATATATATGTATATATATATATTTATGTATATATACTGTATATATATATATTTATATATGTATATATATATTTATATATATATTTATGTATATATATGTATGTATGTATATATATTTATATTTATGTATATATATATTTATATATATTTATGTATATAGATATTTATTTATATATATATGTATTTATGTATATATATTTATATTTATGTATATATATATTTATATACATGTATACAAATAGATATTTATATTTATGTATATTTATAGATATGTATGTATATATATGTATTTATGTATATATATATGTATGTATATATATATATTTATGTATATTTATATTTATATATATGTATATATATACATGTATTTATATTTATGTATATAAATATATATATATATGTTTGCTTTAGTTTTATGATTGGCGTTGATAAAAGGTTAAAAGAGAGTATTTAATGTATTATATTAATAATACCATCGTGAGCACTTTAAGTTTAAGTTATTTCCTCAGTGACACGCTGTCACCTTGAAAAGGAGTTTGGCATTAAAGTACAGAGTCTGACATTAAATCTGGTAAATCACAGCATTTCTTCTGCTTTAAGGCAGTTTGCATCCAGTTGGGTCAGAGGTGAACAATAGAAAGGCTACAGGAGTTCCTCAATGATCTCCAGTAGTACTTCTGCAGCAACGTGTTGTATGATCTGATCAATAAACATCTCAGAGTTTCCCTCTCTCTGAGGCTCGTCGGTCCGTCGGCTCTCGCTGCAGCGTGAAGGAAACAAACCAATTCCCTTTATGAAATTGCAGTGACCTGTGACCCTGAAGCCGGGCGCCGACCTGCGTGTTGCCGCTGACGACGAGAAGAACACAACCTCAAACTTACTTGTCATATCCCACAGCATCCACACACATCTGTGTCTCCATAAACCAAGAAGAGCTTCTGGGAGTTATTTTACTCTGTGTCGCCACCTTCCTGTCTCATCCTCCATCAGTATCTGTGTGTGTGTGTGTGGTGTGTGTGGGTGTGGGTGTGTGTGTGGGTGTGTGTGTTACTTATTGTGCATTCTACTTTTAAAGAGCAGTTTAGTTTTCACTGATTCAATCCACCAGAGCTGTCACTGTGTTCCTCTCTTTGTTTCACACAGTGAGTGAGGAGGCATTAAAGCTGCCTACTGTGTGTGTGTGTGCGTGTGTGTGTGTGTGTGTGTGTGTGTGTGTGTGTGTGTGTGCAGCATGCGTGCACGTTTGCGTCCTCCAATGCGTCAGCGCCTTCAGCTTCTGCGCCAGCAGCAGGCTCCTCCCACGTGCCCAGGCCCCGCCCCCTTCCCGTGTGCCTGTATAAAACGTGATCTCCTCTCAGGCTCACTCACTCTCAGCCTGAAGTCTGGAGGAGCAAAGATCAGCATCTCCAGCATCTCGTGTCCATGGCAACTGCAGGTAAGACTAAAACAACCTATATACATATATAAATATATCTTTGGTTGTTTCTATTGGACAAGGACAAATTATTCTTTAAAGGACTTTTATTGTGGTAATCATTCGTGTTTTTTTGTCTTGGACTACATTGTGCATTTAATATGAAAAGTTGAGAAAAATGAATTTAATCTGAAAAGTTGAGAAAAATATATATTTTTAAATATGGTTTCATATTTAGTTTTATTCTTTTCCTTTTCAATGTATTATTATTGTTCTCCAGTTTCTTTAGTGAACTGAGTTGTAGTTTAAAGGGGAAAATATAACCTAATGTAATGTAGATTAATATGGGACATGTGTTGAAGTTTGACAGTAGATTTTAAAATATGTATATTAAATATGTAATAATAAATATATAATAATAAATATAAAATAATAAATATAATATAATAAATATAATATAATAAATATAAAATAATAAATATGTAATAATAGATATGTAATAATATATTTGTAATAATAAATATATAATAATAAATATAAAATAATAAATAATAAATATGTAATAATAGATATGTAATAATATATTTGTAATAATAAATATATAATAATATATATATAATAATAAATATAAAATAATAAATATGTAATAATAAATATGTAATAATAAATATAAAATAATAAATATGTAATAATAAATATATAATAATAAATATAAAATAATAAATATGTAATAATAAATATGTAATAATAAATATAAAATAATAAATATGTAATAATAAATATGAATTAATAAATATATAATAATAAATATGAAATAATAAATATGTAATAATAAATATGTAATAATACATATGAAATAATAAATATGTAATAATAAATATAAAATAATATATATGTAATCATAAATATGTAATAATAAATATAAAATAATATATGTAATAATGAATATGTAATAATAAATATAAAATAATATATATGTAATAATAAATATGTAATCATAAATTAGTGCCCAATGGCAATATTGTGCTAATATCAAAGTAGGAGAGAAAATGCAAATCAAAGTCCACTTTAATCATCAGTGTAAAAAAAAAAGAGAAACATGAATTCCTCTTTCTTTTTTAATTTGTTTATTTCCCTAAGAAGAGGAGAGGAGTGTGTTATGCGTTAGAGGAGTGTGTTATGCGTTAGGAGTGTGTTATACATTAGAGCAGCGGTCCCCAACCTTTTTTGAGCCACGGACCGGTTCCGTGTCAGAAATTATTTTCACGGACCGGCAATATAAATGACGTAATAAATATGACGTCATACAATTATACGAAGGGCATAAAGTGCCAAAACTACAACTCCTCATGACGCCGAATTAGTGTGAGCCGTGCGCTTGTTTACCTGCAACGAGCCGCTGATGGAGACGGCGACACAGACGTGTGTTTGGTCCGCTGCTCCTAACAGAGTTCTGGTCGCTGTCATCAGAACACCGGCAGAGTTGTTGTGTGAAATGTCCCTTAAGGCCACCGTCATTTGCATCTCGAACACAGCTCGGACGGGCTCGATTCACCGGGTGGGTTTGTTTACTAATGGGTTGCAGGTCTATTCTTTTGCAGTCAGGTCTTTTGTGGTTGGAGTACCGCTCAAACTCTTTTAAAAGCCTCTTCCACCCGGTCAACGTCTGAAACATGTAGAATATTCCGCTGTTCACTCGCCCACACAGCAGCGACTTTATCGGCCAACTTGAAAACAGTTGTCATTTCCCTGAAGTGACAGAATTCATTGAGCAGGTTGAATATGTTTTAAGATTCTTTGTCACTGTGCCGCCAGCAGAGGGTTCGGCGCGTGAGACTCGCCTGCAGCGATAAACCCGAACTTTAAGACTCCTGAACGCGGCTCAGACACACGGGTGGATCCGCTCCTTTTTCAAAATAATATATTTTTCCGACTGATTAAAAAAAAAAAATTACAACTTTATTTATTCACTTTTTTTCCGCGGCCCGGGGATTGGGGACCCCTGCATTAGAGGAGTGTGTTATGCGTTAGAGGAGTGTGTTATACGTTAGAGGAGTGTGTTATGCGTTAGAGGAGTGTGTTATGCATTAGAGGAGTGTGTTATACGTTAGAGGAGTGTGTTATACATTAGAGGAGTGTGTTATGGATTAGAGGAGTGTGTTGTGGATTATAGGAGTGTGTTGTGGATTATTGGAGTGTGTTATGCGTGAGAAGAGTGTGTTATGGATTAGAGGAGTGTGTTGTGGATTATTGGAGTGTGTTATGGATTATAGGAGTGTGTTATGCATTAGAAGAGTGTGTTATGGATTAGAGGAGTGTGTTGTGGATTATTGGAGTGTGTTATGGATTATTGGAGTGTGTTATGGATTAGAGGAGTGTGTTGTGGATTATTGGAGTGTGTTATGGATTATTGGAGTGTGTTATGCTTTAGAAGAGTGTGTTATGGATTAGAGGAGTGTGTTGTGGATTATTGGAGTGTGTTATGGATTATAGGAGTGTGTTATGGATTATAGGAGTGTGTTATGCGTTAGAAGAGTGTGTTATGGATTAGAGGAGTTTGTTATGGATTAGAGGAGTGTGTTATGGATTATTGGAGTGTGTTATGCGTTATAATAGCACATCATCACCAGTTTACAGAATAATGAAGTAGAGACAAAGAGCGGCTGCTAACAGGAATTATATTAGCATCAAGAGAATGACTGCTTCCACAGCGCCGGCCAATCACACACCTCCATCCAGATGTTGCATCCAGTTATAGAAACTACAGCGACATCATTCTAGAAGGTTTCATCTGAGTTGAGGAAGGAAAACGAGCGTCAGCCTTGCCCAGTATGATGTCATCCCCTCTGCTCAGGGATGAACACAGATTAAGAGTTCTGATTCTGTGGAACTATTCACGGATTCAATGTTAATCGGACTTCTCCTGGCTGAGAGAGTGTGTGTGTGTGTGTGTGTGCAGCAAAAAGGACCATTCTTTGAATTGTAGTTAACGGATGAACAATAAAAAGAAAAGTAAACAAAGAGTAACCCGTAGCATCGCGGTCGGGTTCTGAGCTGCTGGAGGCCGCCGCCTCAGAGGGGCGTTAGTGCCTTGCTCAAAGCCTCTCTCCTCACATCGAGCTGCTGCTCCTCAATAAACACGGTCAGACTCTTCCTGTCAGTCTGATGTGACACATCAAATATAAAGTCAAACTGTACAATCGCTAGGCAGATTTAGATTTGATGTTGTGACTCTTTTTTTATACGAGAACAAATCAAATGGTTAGAAAATAAATTTAAAATCCCGCAGTTGATGGTGTCAGAGGCGTCATGTGACCACGGCAGAAAGAAAGAAGAAGTGGAGATAATTTAGAGATAATTGGAGATGATTGATTTCCTTTGTGACGCTGTCAGTGCTGACAGGCCAATCATCACACACACACACACACACACGCACACACACACCAGCTCTGTGGTTCTGATGGATCCATTTAAGGTGAATCGCTCTGCTCGTGTTCTGACGGTAGAAACCGATGCATAGCAGCTCTCTGGTTCTTCACCTCCGCATGCTGATGGAGAGAGATATATATATATATATAGAGAGAGAGAGAGAGAGAGAGCAGGGGAAGAGCAGCTCACGAGGACGTGACCATGACGAGAGGATTTATTTTAACTGCATTCTCTCTCTCTCTCTCTCTCTCTCTCTGTCTCTCTCTCTCAGTCATGCATGTAGGTATCTGTGTGTGTGTTCTCCTGGCTGCTCTATCCAGCAGTTCCCTGAGTCTTCCCTCACAGTCCATGGTAAGACACACAGACAGACAGACAGACAGACAGACAGAGACACACACACACACACACACACACACACACACACACACACACACACACACACACACACACACACACACACACACACACACACACACACACACACACACACACACACACACACACAGACCTCCACGAGGCTCGTCTTCATGTGTTTCCTCTCCTGTGAAGTCACAGACAGCCGGGGGTGAGGCCCGGGGGTCGGACAGCCTGCCCCCCCCCTCCTCCTCCCTCACCCACACACGCCGGGCCCGCTCGGCCGCGGCGCCCCCCGCAGGCCTCCTCGCCAACTACAACCAACTCCAGGAGGAAGCCAACGCTCGCAGCAGCCTGAGGCAGCTGCTGGCCCGACTCATCTCCAGGAAAGGTGAGGGGGAGTCTCCCTCCCCCCCCCCGTCCACTGCCCTCATTACACAGAGACCCCCCCCCTCCCCCCCTCGTCTTATTACGCTCCCGCTCCTGTTTATATCATCCCAACATCCATCACCCATGCTGAGTCCTCGTCCCTCCATCTGGTACCTTTCTCCCTCTCTCCTCCCTCCATCTTTCCAAACCCTCCCCCGCCCGTCTCCCTGCCTCCTGTCCTCCCTCTCTCTCTCTCTGTGTCTCTCTCTGTCACTGAGTCTCTCTCTCTCTCCTCCCTCCATCTTTCCAAACCCTCCTCCGCCCGTCTCCCTGCCTCCTGTCCTCCCTCTCTCTCTCTCTGGGTCTCTCTCTCTCTCTCTGTCACTGAGTCTCTCTCTCTCTCCTCCCTCCATCTTTGCATACCCTCCTCCTCCCCGCCCGTCTCCCTGCCTCCTGTCCTCTCTCTCTCTCTCTGGGTCTCTCTCTCTGTCACTGTGTCTCTCTCTCTCTCCTCCATCTTTGCATACCCTCCTCCTCCCCGCCCGTCTCCCTGCCTCCTGTCCTCCCTCTCTCTCTCTCTCTGGGTCTCTCTTTCCTCCCTCCATCTTTCCATACCCTCCTCCTCCCGCCCGTCTCCCTCCCCCCCCCCCCCCCTGAGTGCCGTGGCCCTGGTTGAGAGGTGCATGTGGTCTCTGTCTCCTCCAGGCTCCCCCTCTGAGACCAGGGGCCCCCTCAGCAGCCGGGCCAGCGGTCTGGCCCCGGGCCACAGGATAAAGGACCGGGACTACGAGGGCTGGATGGACTTCGGGCGGCGCAGCGCGGAGCAGTACGAGTCCTAGAGGCTCGGGCCGCACCCCCATCGCCGCCACACACACACACACACACGATGAGCCCCCTCACACCCGCTCACTGGAACCAGGCGGACTCCACTGGCCCACATGAGTCCAGCATCACCGTATATACATGGAGGGGGGGGGGGGGCTGAGTCCAGAGCTCCGGCCAACCTGCTGCCCACTGCGTCAGTTGTATTCAAGCACAAGTGTTACAGATGACGCTGACGATATTATATGTTGTTGTTGTCAGGAAATCCTAAACAAATATATATAATAAAAAACCCAATATGAATATTATATATTCATCTCCCTATATTGTTTGACTTCTCTATCCTTTTGTTGCGATTGAAAACATGAATCATAAAAAAACCAGAATAAATCATTTCGAAGAGTGATATGGAGGGGGTGATGTGGGGGGGGGGGGGGGGGGCATGAGTGTTCAATTCAATGCTGGAATTATTATTTCCGTTGGAATCTGACCAAACCTTACTTTGCAATTAAAACTATAATGAACAAACGTTTGTGAAACGGATATATATATATATACACATACATATGTGTATATATATTTATGTGTATGTATATATACATAAAAATACATGCATATACAGGACTGTCTCAGAAAATTAGAATATTGTGATGAAGTTTTTTATTTTCTGCAATGCAATTAAAAAATCAAAAATGTCATGCATTCTGGATTCATTACAAATCAACTGAAATATTGCAAGCCTTTTATTCTGTTAATATTGCTGATTATGGCTTACAGCTTAAGAGAACTCAAATATCCTATCTCTAAATATTAGAATATCATGAAAAAGTATACTAGTAGGGTATTAAACAAATCACTTGAATTGTCTAATTAACTCGAAACACCTGCAAGGGTTTCCTGAGCCTTGACAAACACTCAGCTGTTATAAATCTTTTTTTTTAACTTGGTCTGAGGAAATATTAAAATTTTATGAGATAGGATTTTAGAGTTTTCTTAAGCTGTAAGCCATAATCAGCAATATTAAAAGAATAAAAGGCTTGCAATATTTCAGTTGATTTGTAATGAATCCAGAATGCATGACATTTTTTAAATTGCATTACAGAAAATAAAGAACTTTATCACAATATTCTAATTTTCTGAGACAGTCCTGTATATATATGTATTTATGTGTATGTATATATACATACATAAATATACGTTTATGTATATATAATCTTCACACTCTTCATCTTCACGGAGCCAGATGGACATGGAGAGAAGAACCAATCAGCGTCATGCTTTTAATTGATCGGTTTATTTCTTCATTTTAAATAAATTGATTGCAAACCGTCCACTCGGTGTCCCCGTGACGTGCTCACACACAAACACACACACACACACTCAGAGAGCCATACACACTCAACAGTCCTAAACGGTTTTAAAAAAACAAGTAGATGAAAATAAATGAGAAGTATAACGTTACTAACATTTAAAACTCTCCCCAGTCACCCGTCCACAGCCGTAGTGTTGGTGAACATTTAATACAACGAATAGCAGCTTTTACATTTCATTCATAATCCTTTAGATCGTTTTTAAACCCACAAATAACTTATTTTGGGAAACCGTTACCTTTCTGTTCCAACTAATATATATAAAAAACGCTTTTTATAATAATCCAAGTGGGAAAACAAAGAAAGTTTGACATTCGTGACAAAAAAAATGTAATAAAAAAACATGTTCAAAAAAGCATTTACAATTTATATATATATAAATAAATATATATTTGTATATATATATAAAAATATAAATATATATATAAAAATATACATAAATATAAATATGGAACAGAAAATTAAATGTTTAGATTGTCTTTTGATTCTTGAACTACATGATTGAGCTTAAAAGTGCAACAGAGGTAAACATAATAGTAATAATACATATACTCATTTATTTAATCTAGAAATAAACATTGTATTGCTTTCGCTGATTCATTTGTAGGAAGGTGCTCGATGGAGTCTTTGATCCTGGTCGACATTCAAGTGGATTCATTTGGAGACACGATGAAGTTATGCACACGCACACACACACAAACAGACACACACATACACACGGAAAGAGGTCCGCCTCAACATGTGATGAAATGGAACATCAAGTGCATTCAAAGTGGGAGGAGCTCCTTCACGGCGTCTTCTTGGTGTTCTTATATGATCATGTGATGATTTTGGCGCTATCAACAAGCAAACATTTTAACCCGTCATGAAGCGCAGGTAATAATCAGCGCGCGCAGGCGGAGCAGGGCGAGACGAGGAGCGGGAGGGGCGGGAGGAGGGGGGGAGGGGAGGGAGGGGGAGGAGGGGGGTGGGGAGGAGAGGAGGGAGGAGGAGGGCGGGAGGGGAGGAGGAGGGAGGGAGGCCAGGAGGAGGAGGAGGGAGCAGAGGAGGAGGAGGAGGAGAGGAGGAGAGGCTCAGGAGGGAGGGAGGGAGGAGAGCAGGAGGAGGAGCAGAGCAGGGGAGGAGCTCAGAGGAGCTCGGGCCATCAACGCTGTGTACGCTGGGTGATGGGCCTTTTGCAGCCGAGTTATACTTTAAAGAGGCGTGTGGGAAAGAGGTGTGGACAAGTGGAAAAAGGGCGTGTCCAAAGTCAGATAAAGTCAGAGATAGCGAGAGATGATGACACGGAGACGAGATCCTAACCATCCTCTTTAAATTACACTCATGAAATGCTGGTGACACCCACACACTCATGTGGATGTGTTGTCACTCTAAATTGCTCTTTACTATCATCTTTTTCACGTAATATTTGAAGAAACTAGATTTATTCTAAAAAGTTCTGCTGCATGATAAACTCTCGTGGACGGGTCACGCACACTCTACACACACTACACACACACTCCCTCTGCGTGGAGCATCACAGTCTGTGGTCACCGACGTGGAGACGCTTCCTCTCAGGTGCCAGAGGTAATGTCAAAGGAAGCTCCACAAAGCTGCTAAATATACAAATATATGTGTGTGTGTGTGTGTGTGTGCATAGCGATACGTAGGGGTGTTAGTTGTGTATCATTTGGTGACAGTTCGGCTTCTTTGGTCCTCATTTTTGGTCTTGATGAAAGTTTTGAGATATTTGAATACTGTACATTTAAATCGGTTTTATAAACTGTGGGCCTCATCCTAAATATTCTTGTTCTGCTGCTGTGTGTGTGTCAGTGGAAACGTCCCATGGCCTCAGCAGCCTTCACTCTCACCACAGGGTCTGGGTCTTGCAGCAGCATCACTAGACCTGGACACACACACACGGACACACACACACACACACACAGTCAGTACAATATCTTCACTTTAAACATTTAAAGAAAGAAGGCCGTGCCGTGAGTCACCTTTAGTGATGGTGCCCGTGTTGAGGTGGGAGAAATGCTCCTCTGGAAGATTCCCCAGCAGGAACCCTGGAACACACACACACACACACAATGAGGTCACACCATGAGGTCACACGATGAGGTCACACCATGAGGTCACACCATGAGGTCACACGATGAGGCCACACGATGAGGTCACACGATGAGGTCACACCATGAGGTCACACCATGAGGTCACACGATGAGGCCACACGATGAGGTCACACGATGAGGCCACACGATGAGGCCACACCATGAGGTCACACCATGAGGTCACACCATGAGGTCACACCATGAGGTCACACCATGAGGTCACACGATGAGGCCACACGATGAGGCCACACCATGAGGTCACACCATGAGGTCACACCATGAGGTCACACCATGAGGTCACACCATGAGGTCACACCATGAGGTCACACGATGAGGTCACACCATGAGGTCACACCATGAGGTCACACCATGAGGTCACACCATGAGGTCACACGATAATCACACGATAATCACACGATGAGGTCACACGATGAGGCCACACGATATGGTCACACCATGAGGTCACACCAT
Source organism: Pseudoliparis swirei (assembly GCF_029220125.1). NCBI lineage: Eukaryota > Metazoa > Chordata > Actinopteri > Perciformes > Liparidae > Pseudoliparis > Pseudoliparis swirei. The sequence continues at coordinate 22,619,001 of NC_079409.1, read as the reverse complement.
GAGGTCACACCATGAGGTCACACCATGAGGTCACACCATGAGGTCACACCATGAGGTCACACCATGAGGTCACACGATGAGGTCACACCATGAGGTCACACCATGAGGCCACACCATGAGGCCACACGATGAGGCCACACGATGAGGTCACACCATGAGGTCACACCATGAGGTCACACCATGAGGTCACACCATGAGGTCACACCATGAGGTCACACGATGAGGTCACACCATGAGGTCACACCATGAGGCCACACGATGAGGTCACACGATGAGGTCACACCATGAGGTCACACCATGAGGTCACACGATGAGGTCACACCATGAGGT
>NC_079409.1:22576171-22616171 GCF_029220125.1 Pseudoliparis swirei | reverse complement strand
GGTCGTGACCTTTAGGAACCACCAGGGGTCCGACTGGCCTCCACCGTATTAAAAGAGTTCCCCGTCTCCCTACCTGGGTCGTCCTTCTCCTCCATGCCTGAGCTCATGGCTGCCAGCAGCTCCTTGGCGTATTTGTTCACCTGGTGGCAGAATGAAGCGACGGTGAGAAGGAGGTGGCGGCGTGACGCTCGTCCATCGGGAGGACGCACCTTCTCCGGGGAGCCCGTGGCGATGTTGCCCAGCCCGCGGACCGCCAGCATGCGGACGGTGCAGCAGGGGTCCGAGATCCTCTCCATCATGTTGTTCATCAGCACGTCGATCAGCATCAGCTCCGTCACCACGTGGTGGTTGAGGAGCTGGAGAGAGAGAGAGAGAGAGAGACGATAAAAGAGGACGAGATACCGTGACCTCGTGTGTTCACACGCCGCGTCCCTTAAATAAGGGTTTAACCTCCCGTGACCTTCACATGGTCTAACATCTTTTACCTCCAGGTCAGTTGCAGCTATTTAAACCTCCAGAAAATTACTCTAATTCCGATTAGTTCCCGTGTGTAAGTGTCCGGTTAGTAATGTGTGTGTGTGTGTGTTGATACCTAAATAGTCCTTAACCCTTGTGTTGCCTTCGGGTCAATTTGACCCGATTCAATGTTTAACCCTCCTGTTACCTTTATATTTACTAACATTTTACTCTTGAGGTCAATATGACCCCAGCTATTAAAATCTCCAGAAAATTATTAGAATTAATATTGTTTTCCAAGTTTAAGTGTGAGTGTTTGTTGACTCCCGAAAGAACACCGACATTAAACATTGAATTGGGTCAAATTGACCCGAAGGCGACAGGAGGGTTAAATAAAATAGTGTGTAGAAGGCCGCTGTGTAAACTTGTACATCTATCTGTGTTTGCTGCTTGTGTTACGGCCCAAAAGCTTTTTGAGGATTTTAAAATGTCATGTTATAGTTATAGTGACCTCAATATCATCCACAACAACCAACACCTATGAAATAAGTCCATAACATGTTGATATTTCAGCCTGGGGTCAAATCGACCCCAAAGAACACCGATGTGCACGAGTGTGTTCAGGACATTGAACAATGTAATTATGTTCATTTAATGTTTACCAGTTGTCGTCTTTAAATAAGGAAAAGTTGTGGAATATGAAACAAAAAACATGTCAATCATATATGTTGAGACTTTAAACATCGAATGGGATCGAATTGACCCCAAAGGCAACAGGAGGGTTAAAAAACAAGCTGATGATGCAATCCTTCACCTCAGAGAAGAAGGCGGTGACGGTGATCCTCTGGCACTCGTAGATGTTGTTCAGGGAGGGGCACAGAGACTCCACGATGGCGGGCAGCCGCGGACCAGCATGCTTTGCCATCGCCCTGCACACAAGACGACACACTCAAATACACAGGCTTCACGTGAAGAGGGGGTTCATGATTCAGAGAGAAAGCAGAGGAGGAGTCACATTTTTATCGTGGATAGGATGGATGATTTACTTTATTATATCATGTTCCGAATATATCCCTTTAAAGAATGGATTTAAATGTTTTAAAAGTGACTTATCACAACAATATTGATACACAGCTCAGCAGAAATATGTTTAACCAGCATATAGACGACCGTTCAAAAGTTAGGGGTCACTTAGAAATGTCCTTATTTTTTAAAGCACTGTTTTTTTCCAATGATGATAACATTAAATGAATCATAAATCCTCTCTCTACATGGTTAATGTGGTAGTGACTATTCTCTGGTGTGTAATGAAGTCTCTACAGAGGTGTGTAGAGGCCCATCTCCAGTGTTCTAGTGGTACATTGTGTTAGGGTTAGGGGTTAGAAGAAGACGAGCGGAGGGGTAGAAAACCCTTTTAACCCTTTTTATGTGAGCGCAGCTGAAAACAGTTATGCTGCTGAGAGAAGCTATTAAACTGGCCTTCCTTTGAGCCACAAGAAGAACGACATTAATATTTACAATAAAAATCATTATTTATAACCTCAACGTCTTGAATATATTTTATATTTATTTGATAAATATTAAGTGTGAGTTTTCATGGAAAACACCAAACTGTCAAACTTCTGCCCAGTGGTGTGTGCCGTGACCGTCTGGTTGACTGAGCGGTCCAGCCGAGTGTAGTACACGCACCTCGCCAGCAGTGTGACTCCAGTCGCGTGTGACGCCGCCTCCTTCATCGCGTCCCAGGCCTTGTCCTCGTCCAGCCTCTTCATCACCTCGTCCAGCTCGGCTCTCGCCAGCAGGATGCGGAGAGCGTCGGCCGCCACCCTGAAGCACAAACCACGACACCACGTTGTTCGCCGGGCGCGAAACTCACCGACGACGTGCCGCTCGTGCGGAAGCAAGAGGACGCCCACCCCGCCACGTGGACGGACGCCGTCTGTTTGGTGCCGCCGTCCCTCGGCGCCGACACCCCGACACTCGCTCCCAGTCTGACGGCGAGGCAGGAGAAGAGCTGAGGGAACATGCCGACCGCCGCCTCCTGGCTGTTGCCGTTTAACAACAGCTCTTTGAGACCACACGTCATCTGGAAACAACAACAACGACAACACGCGTGAGAATCATCCTCTCAGCTGACGATGCAGGATCAGTGCAGACGTCTAAAGGACTTAAAGCGGATTCCTACACTTCTCATCCATTGTGTGTGCAACCACACTCATTGTGTAGTGGTTGTGTAGCTGTCAACGTGTGGGTGACCCACTCCCACTAGGGTTGGGTACCGAACACCTATACGACGTTGATTGGAAGTCTTGCATTCATAAAAGTAGGCCAACAAATAATAAATTAGCCATTATAACCATGTTTAAGCTAGCCTGTAGCTCGCGCTAGCTACGAGCTACGAGCTACAGGCTAGTCTGATATCTGTGTGTTGTCGGTGCTCCATGAGAACGGCGTCTGCAGGGAATCTGGCCGAAGAGGTTTTTAATGTCGTTGTCAAACGTCATTTGTGAATTTTTTTTTTTTCAAGTATCGGTTCAGGCACCGCTTAGGAACCAGTATCATTTTTAAAATACCGGTTTAGCATCGGTATCGGAGAAAAAACAAACGATACCCATCCCTACTCCCAACTAAATCCCTAAATGCAGTCCAGTGCATTGTTGTGCTCTAGATATCCTACATTGTTCACTATTCTCACTGCTCTCTCTTGCATGATGCAGAATGGCTGTCGGGTGCTTTTGAAGGTGTTCCCCCACACTGCAACACAATATGTCGTGTATGGTAGAACGAGAGTGTAATATAGTGTCTGCAATGAGTTATAGTTACCTTCGCATTGAAAATGAGGAAGGTAATGTTTTGATCGCCGTGTATTTATTTATTTGTATGCGTGTTATTTGCATAACTCAAAAAGTATTAAACCGAATCGCATGAAATTTGGTGGGATGATTGGTTATTATTCGGGGACCATTTGATTAGATTTTGGGATCGATCGGGTCAAAGGTCATGAAAAGGTCACAATCTTCTTTTAACCATAGTCAATTTCTATCCACTTGGCATGCAACCAATGCCAAAATGTTCATAATTCAATGCCCAATCTTGTGATATGCGAAGGTAGGCGCTCCACCGAGTGCCCGTTCGAGTTCACTATGTGCCTTGTCTTACCTATAGTCCCCACAGTACGAGCTAACTTGATGTCCTGAGTGACACGTCTGAGTGTCTGACTTACAGCCAGCGGCTGGCAGGTGGCCACCTTCCTCGTCCCTCCCCTGATCATCGACTCCCTCTGGTCGACGTAGGGCGCCATGACGAGAAGCTTCTCGATCACCATCTCGAAGATCCGATTGGCCACGACGGGGTCGGCTCCCAGGGCCATCCACATCTCGCTGGTCCAGCTGGAGACACAGACGCTCCACATTCAAGCATCTTGATATCAACATAAACCTCACAACTGAAGGAAACGGTAAAGGTACCCGTCAAACGGAAGTGGCTGGTTCACTAGCGCCTTGATGACGGTCTCCAGGTGCTGAGAAGCCAGGATCAGCACCGTCTGCCCCACGGCCACCCTCACCTGCACACAGGTGACACAGCTGCTGCAGTGGAACTCGTCACAGGTGAAGCGGGTACAGCTCAAAGACGGTTAACAAGATCTAGTTACACAACGAGCAGATTACTCAAACCACCGTTAGCATAACAGAGAGGAGCTTCCGTTAGCATAACAGAGAGGAGCTGTTCATACCTGCTCCTCCGTGATGCTCTGCAGGCGCACATGCAGCGCCTCCAGGATCTCTGGGACCTGACACGCAGACAAGGGGTCGTATTACACAAGATTTATCAGCAGATGCAACAAAGAGCTGCTGCGTGAGAGTGTGTGTGTGTGTGTGTGTGTGTGTGTGTTACCAGCTCGTGCAGTCCTCCCCCTCTGTTCTTCAGCAGAGTGTTGAGGATGACGGACGAGGCTCTGCAGCAGTTTGCCTGGCTGTCGGCGAGACCCTCCAACAACATGAACACCAGCGTGGACAGCTGCTCCTGAGGCAGGCGCTTACTCATCACCTGACACACACGCACACACACACACACACACACACACACTTTTACTGTACGAGCTACAACTGTTCATACCAACTTCATATAAACATTAAAAAAGGGGGTCATGGATTGTATGACTATGTTAGATAACTTTCTTTGCATTTTATTATTGTTTATTCGAGAGTAGAAATATTCTACACAAGTACATTTTCTTATATTATAACACAAATCCATTTAATTTGAAACCTTCAAAATAAAGGCACAGGATATAAAGGCGATCGTGTGTCTTTCAAGCCGTCCGGGGCCGCATGAAATGACGTGGTGGGCCGCATTCGGCCCGCGGGCCTTGTGTTTGACGCCTGTGTCATTGAGTGTCATTGAGGGGACAATAATCCACCTGTGCAGGTAAACAAAGGGGTCAGATCATGTCGTCATTGTTTAAGACGTGCACCTTGGTGAGGTCGGAGCAGGTCCTGTAGAGAACCGAATGGTCCGGGTTCTCCAGCCGCTCTTTGAGGGGCAGCAGACTGTCCACACCGTCGTCCTTATAGTCCAGACAGAAACCTACACACACACACACACACACACACACACACACACACACAGAGACACACACACACACACACAGAGTCAAAACATTTACTTTCATTCAAACATTGAAATGTTTAGGTCAAAGCTGGACTATGCAGCTCAAGTGAGAAATGCACCAACAACTATGAAGTGATTGCAACCACCAAGCCGCTGCCTCCAGCGTGTCTCTGTGTGTCAGTGTCTTTGTCTCTGTGTGTCTCTGTCTGTCTCTGTGTCTCTGTGTGTCTCTATGTGTCTCTGTGTCTGTGTCTCTGTGTCTCTGTGTCTCTGTGTGTCTCACTCTGTGTCTCTCAGTGTGTCTCTGTGTCTCACTCTGTGTGTCTCTGTGTCTTTGTGTCTCTGTGTCTGTGTGTCTCTGTGTCCTTCTCCTACTGTGGGGGTGGGAAGGCGGTGGGGCCGGGCCCCCTTGTCCCGGCTTTTTCCGTCTCATGTTCCCCAGTCTCTGCACGGTGCGTCTGTCCCCCCCCCCCCCGCCTCCCTTTTTCCCCGACCAACCCGGCTGTTTTTAAAAAGGGAAAAATTGAGCACCCCAAAACGGTTTTTGAGGGCAGAGCACCCAAAACTAAAGGCCAAAGAGTGAGACATGAGCATCCTTTCAAACTAAAAGGCCTTTAAAGAGTGAGACATGAGCATCCTTTCAAACTAAAAGGCCTTTAAAGAGTGAGACATGAGCATCCTTTCAAACTAAAAGGCCTTTAAAGAGTGAGACATGAGCATCCTTTCAAACGAAAAGGCCTTTAAAGAGTGAGACATGAGCATCCTTTCAAACTAAAAGGCCTTTAAAGAGTGAAACATGAGCATCCTTTCAAACTAAAGGCCTTTAAAGAGTAAAACATGAGCATCCTTTCAAACTAAAAGGCCTTTAAAGAGTGAAACATGAGCATCCTTTCAAACGAAAAGGCCTTTAAAGAGTGAGACATGAGCATCCTTTCAAACTAAAAGGTCTTTAAAGAGTGAGACATGAGCATCCTTTCAAACGAAAAGGCCTTTAAAGAGTGAGACACTCTGTAAAATTCAAGCATGTCTTAAAGACATAAAAACATGGATGACCTGCAACTTCTTGATGTTAAACTCAGACAAAACCGAAGTAATTTTAATCGGCCCTGAGCACCTCAGAGATCAATTATCTGGTGATGTGGATTCTGTAGACGGCATTGCCCTGGCATCCAACACCACTGTAAAGAATCTTGGCGTTATCTTTGATCGGGACTTGTCCTTTAACTCCCACGTAAGCAAATCTCAAGGACTGCATTCTTTCATCTACGTAATATTTCAAAAATCAGGCACATCTTGTCTCAAAAGATGCAGAAAATTGGTTCACGCGTTACTTTCGAGACTGGATTACTGCAACTCCTTATTAGCAGGCTGCTCTAATAAATCTCTTAGGTCCTCCAGTTGATCCAGAATGCTGCAGCTCGTGTTCTCACTAAAACTAAGAAAAGAGATCACATCACTCCTGCACTAGCTGCTCTGCACTGGCTCCCAGTAAAATCAAGAATCACTTTTAAAATTCTTCTCTTAACCTACAAAGCCTTGATTGGTGATGCTCCATCATATCTTAATGAGCTTGGCGTGCCATATTGACTCACTAGAGTGCTACGCTCACTAAATGCGGGACTACTTGTAGTTCCTAGAGTCTTAAAAGTAGAATGGGAGCCAGAGCCTTTAGTTATCAAGCTCCTCTTTATGGAACCAGCTTCCAATTTCAGTCCGGAGGCAGACACAGTCCCCTCGTTTAAGAGTAGACTGAAGACTTTCCTCTTGACAGAGTTATAGTTAGGGCTGAATCAGGTTTGCCCTGGTCCAGCCCCTTGATATGCTGCTATAGGCTTATAGCTGCCGGGGACGTTTAGGATGCACTGAGTACCTATCTCCTCTTTTTCTCTCCTTAAGGATGAATTTCATCTCTCAATCACACGTTACTAACTCTGCTTTCTCCCGGAAGTCCTTTGACTTTACGTCTCATGGGTCATCGGACCCTATGAGACGGCATAGATCCCATCTGCCTGATGGATCGTCTGGGTCGTGGAATTCCTGCTCATGACTACGCCACTGTCCTGTTGAGACTCCGCCCACTCCTCCTCCCCACCGCCATCTGCCTGATGGATCGTGGAGGTCTCCATCGTGGAATATGCCTACTATGAACTATTCATACACTCTGTCATATTCATTGAATGTATTTTAACTCTAAATCTGTCCTTCTGTACACATTACATCTATTGCATCTGTCCATCCTGGAGAGGGATCCTCCTCTGTTGCTCTCCTGCAGGTTTCTTCCCTTTTTTTCCCCCCTGAAGGGTTATTTGGGAGTTTTTCCTGATCCGATGTGAGGTTTTGGGCCAGGGATGTCTATGTGTACAGATTGTAAAGTACTCCGAGACAAATTTGTAATTTGTGAAATTGGGCTATACAAATAAACTGAATTGAATTGAATTGAATGAGCATCCTTTCAAACTAAAGGCCTTTAAAGAGTGAGACATGATCATCCTTTCAAACTAAAGGCCTTTAAAGAGTGAAACATGAGCATCCTTTCAAACTAAAAGGCCTTTAAAGAGTGAAACATGAGCATCCTTTCAAACTAAAAGGCCTTTAAAGAGTGAGACATGAGCATCCTTTCAAACTAAAAGGCCTTTAAAGAGTGAGACATGATCATCCTTTCAAACTAAAGGCCTTTAAAGAGTGAAACATGAGCATCCTTTCAAACTAAAAGGCCTTTAAAGAGTGAAACATGAGCATCCTTTCAAACTAAAAGGCCTTTAAAGAGTGAGACATGAGCATCCTTTCAAACTAAAAGGCCTTTAAAGAGTGAGACATGAGCATCCTTTCAAACTAAAGGCCTTTAAAGAGTGAAACATGAGCATCCTTTCAAACTAAAGGCCTTTAAAGAGTGAAACATGAGCATCCTTTCAAACTAAAGGCCTTTAAAGAGTGAGACATGAGCATCCTTTCAAACTAAAAGGCCTTTAAAGAGTGAGACATGAGCATCCTTTCAAACTAAAAGGCCTTTAAAGAGTGAAACTTGAGCATCCTTTCAAACTAAAAGGCCTTTAAAGAGTGAAACATGAGCATCCTTTCAAACTAAAAGGCCTTTAAAGAGTGAGACATGAGCATCCTTTCAAACTAAAAGGCCTTTAAAGAGTGAAACATGAGCATCCTTTCAAACTAAAAGGCCTTTAAAGAGTGAGACATGAGCATCCTTTCAAACTAAAAGGCCTTTAAAGAGTGAGACATGAGCATCCTTTCAAACTAAAAGGCCTTTAAAGAGTGAGACATGAGCATCCTTTCAAACTAAAAGGCCTTTAAAGAGTGAGACATGAGCATCCTTTCAAACTAAAGGCCTTTAAAGAGTGAAACATGAGCATCCTGTCAAACTAAAGGCCTTTAAAGAGTGAAACATGAGCATCCTTTCAAACTAAAGGCCTTTAAAGAGTGAAACATGAGCATCCTTTCAAACTAAAGGCCTTTAAAGAGTGAAACATGAGCATCCTTTCAAACTAAAGGCCTTTAAAGAGTGAAACATGACCATCCTTTCAAACTAAAAGGCCTTTAAAGAGTGAGACATGAGCATCCTTTCAAACTAAAAGGCCTTTAAAGAGTGAGACATGAGCATCCTTTCAAACTAAAAGGCCTTTAAAGAGTGAGACATGAGCATCCTTTCAAACTAAAAGGCCTTTAAAGAGTGAGACATGAGCATCCTTTCAAACTAAAGGCCTTTAAAGAGTGAGACATGAGCATCCTTTCAAACTAAAGGCCTTTAAAGAGTGAAACATGAGCATCCTTTCAAACTAAAAGGCCTTTAAAGAGTGAAACATGAGCATCCTTTCAAACTAAAAGGCCTTTAAAGAGTGAAACATGAGCATCCTTTCAAACTAAAAGGCCTTTAAAGAGTGAGACATGATCATCCTTTCAAACTAAAAGGCCTTTAAAGAGTGAAACTTGAGCATCCTTTCAAACTAAAGGTATTTAAAGAGTGAGACATGAGCATCCTTTCAAACTAAAAGGCCTTTAAAGAGTGAAACATGAGCATCCTTTCAAACTAAAAGGCCTTTAAAGAGTGAGACATGAGCATCCTTTCAAACTAAAAGGCCTTTAAAGAGTGAGACATGAGCATCCTTTCAAACTAAAAGGCCTTTAAAGAGTGAGACATGAGCATCCTTTCAAACTAAAAGGCCTTTAAAGAGTGAGACATGAGCATCCTTTCAAACTAAAAGGCCTTTAAAGAGTGAGACATGAGCATCCTTTCAAACTAAAGGCCTTTAAAGAGTGAAACATGAGCATCCTGTCAAACTAAAGGTATTTAAAGAGTGAAACATGAGCATCCTTTCAAACTAAAAGGCCTTTAAAGAGTGAGACATGAGCATCCTTTCAAACTAAAGGCCTTTAAAGAGTAAAACATGAGCATCCTTTCAAACTAAAGGCCTTTAAAGAGTGAAACATGAGCATCCATATGACTCAACCAAGCAGGAAGCATCCCAATAGGTGTGACGCAACATGTTCACCACAACTCCTCCCCCCTCCAGTCACACGGGTCAGAACCGGCTTCAACGGAGCCCCGTGGCGCACGGCCATCAGAGGGTCCATTCCTCTCAAGGACATGCATGAAAGAGGCGTGGCCTCTCGCCGGAGACGAGTACCGAGCGGGACGAGATCACACACCACAGTCCAACTGGAACACGTTGGTGACAATGAGCCCTCTTCCTCTTTATAAACAAGCGGCTCCCCTTCGCCTTCCTCCTGTAAAGCGCCGTGCTCCTTCCCTCACCTTGGTGTTGAAGTGTTTACTGATGCAGCGCAGGACGTCCTGGTCCATGCGGGTCAGAATCTTCTCCGGAGGCGCGTTGAAGGCCACTTGACCGTAACACAAGATCAGCGTGCTCTTGACCTTCTCGACCTCCACGTCGTTACGCTCCTGAGGAGAGGAAGGCTTTAAACACAGAGAGCGGGGCTCGCCAACCTTTTTGACTTAGAGAGACTTCAAAGGTGCAAAATAATGCAAAGGGCAACTTGTTTGATGTAAACTTCCCGAAAAACTACTTTGCATAAATCACCTTTTAATAATGAGCCGCCACTCGACGTCCACGTGGTTTGATGAAGCCTGGAGCTTTTATAACGATACGGTCTGTTGATTGTTCTGACCAACATTAAGAACATGAAAACACGTTCAGTCATAAACATTTTAAGAACAACAGAGCGGTGCTATTGTTTTTAAAGCCCTGGATGTCCTGTTAGAGGCAGAATTCCAGGGTCATCGTGATATTTTATGCTCATTTGGACTTTATCACTGAGATAAAGATGAACTAGTTCAGTGTAAATATTCCATTCAATGGAAAAAGTTAACAACTACTGACATTCTGTAACTACCTGGACCTACAGGTCACTCTGTGCATCATTTACTGTGAGCTCAAGTCATTGGCTGTGACCCTGGCTCTCTTTGAGAGAGACTGCAGCATGAGAAAGCCAGCGCAGCAGCCTCCCCCAGGTCCTAGTGCCCGGAGACTATGGCCGTTTTATGATAGAACATGCCTTGCAGGCGACTCGCGTGGTCCCTGCGGGCGACCACCGCGTTGGCTACCTCTGCTCCATAGTAAACATTCAAGTCCCAGGTACCTTGAGCAGGTTGAAGATGCTCGGCGACTTCTTGAAGGCGTCCGACTTGCCGAACTCCTCCAGCTTGGCCAGCGTGGCCTCGAGGTGGCTGTTGGCACACAGCCCGACGGCCAGCGCCACGCCCTGATGGAGCCAGGAGACGGACCGGTTAGAGCCGCCACCGGGGGACACAACCGATCATCGAGAGACCGTCTCCGTTTACGGTCACGTGGCGTGTGGCGGTACCTCTCTCTCGACGGCGTCGCTGTGCCGCGCCGCGAGGAGGATTTCCTGCAGCTGCTTCTTCACCAGCTCCTTGTTGCAACACCGCTGCAGAGTCGTTCCTATACATCGATACAGGAAACTCTAGAGAGAGGAACATGCTTATTATCCACTATCTGCACTCCAGCGTATTGAGGGCCGTGTTCCTCGTCAAGGGTTCTCAACCTACTGGTTGGCTCCCCTCATTGGGCCCCGAGAGCCTCTTAGGGGCCGATCACACCGGGCCGCTTCGGAAACGCCTCGGCAAAAACCTGCGGAGCGGCCTGCGGGTGCAACCGGCGCTAAAATGTTAAAGTTGAGGATATTTTAACTTTTATGCGCACCTAAAATACACGCCGCGCGGTATTTGAACGGCGCCGTACCGTAGGAAAACAATGGGTTCGCTAGCGACGCGTTTTTGAGAGTCACGTCTGGTGTGATCGGCCGCTTAGGGTCTCATGACCAGTTAGCAGAAAGTTACGTCTGAAGATTTGTCAAATGTTTTTTACATAACGCGCGTAAACGTATCTACCCCGCCCACCCCCCCTTTGGCACCAATAGACAGTAATGAGGAGGCACGGCTCTGCTTGAGGAGGTCATGTGACCCAACGGACGACGACCACTTAAACGCCGTCAGCTCGTTGAGGCTCTGGATTAGGCCGCGGGGGAAACCCGACAAAGACGACACTGTCCGTCCATTAAAGTCACGGGACCGTCGGTGGTGACGGAGCAGGTCGCTCCCGATTGGTTGAAGCACTTACTTTCTCCTCTAAGGCGTTGTTGTACGTGGAGAGGTATCTTGTTGCCTCGGCTGACAACTGGCACGCCCACTTGTCATCATCGACAGTCGTCAGGGTGTCGGATAAGAGCTGGGGGCGATTTCATCTCGTTAACACATCAACACCAACAATTAAATCAATGAATGGGAATTATCAAATACGAGCTCAAAATAAGCAAACGTCCACTACCCCACATTTAGGTTTTATTCAAATGTAAAACAGGGGCACATTGTGTTGGAATGCGATAACATTCCCAAAAACCGTAAACAAACACACCTTCAGCAACTTTTCATCCCACTGCTTCTTATCCAGGCTCTCAGTCGTTGACCCTGGAAACAACAACAACAACAACAGTCAGACGTCTACACTCTAAAAAGGAGGAAAACTACCGTGAATAAGGAATGAAGGGAACATGAAGTAGTCCAGACTCAAGTTGACAGCGGATCAGAGCATCCTCTACACCAGGGGTGTCAAACTCATGTTCACCGTGGGCCAAATCAGCATCATGGCCGCCCTCTTAAAGGGCCGGAAACACTTTTTAAACTCCTCGAACATATTGTTAGATAACTCTTTGCATTTGGTTATTGTTTATTTGCGTGTAGAAAGGAAATGTCTCTAACATTACAACATAAATCCATTTAATCTTAAACCTTCAAAATAAAAGCACGGGATATTTTTCTTCAATTTCTTTAAGAAAAGGTGATCACGTGTCTTTAAAGCCACCAGGGGCCACATAAAGCCGGATTCGGCCCGCGGGCCTTGTGTTTGACACCTGTGCTCTACAGCTATTACTTTACTGTTCACGATATTTCCATACCCTCTAGCACGGACAGCAGAGGAGGGATCTCCTTCTCCCACAGCGCCTCCGTTTTGGGGTGGATGTTGACGCTCAGGATTTGAAGGAGCGAGAGGGACGGAGCTCCATGACCTCTGCAGCTGAACGGGAACGCGGCATTCAACTGGGACACAGAGGGGCATGAACCAATGTACACAAGCCAGGGATGTGAACTACCAACGCTTCTCACTTCTAAGCTAGTAAACTGCACCTCTTTCGTAACTCCTTCCATGAATCATCCGTGTTGAGGAAACAGTAAGAGGAGCTCTAAAAGTCAATATCATAAGTATAAAGTAACAGATTGTGCCTGAAGCATAAAAAAAAAGGAAAATCAGACTCGACAGGATTTATTTCTTTGGCACGACAAATAATTTATTTAAACCAGACGCCGAAATCCATCAAAAACGATCCGTTCCTCCAGCTGGTCGTTTAACTGGATGTTCAGTGAGCTTTGTTTTAAACTCTTAAAAGAACGCGAGTTTAAGAATGTTGGTAAAGACTTGGATTTACTCACCAGCAGTCGGACCAAGAGTAATTGAGGGGAGGGCAGATTGACTGGAGGAGATATAAGACACAGTTAGCTTGGAATAGATCACAGAATTTAAAAAAGGAAATTAGAAAATGTGGTTAATCAGTAATTTTTCACACTGCACCGGGTCAGCAGACGTTCCTCCTACCTTCCTGTGCAAAGTCTATGTTGAAGCTGGGCTCCTGGCTCGTCTTCTTCTTGTTGCCCAGAACGATCAGACTCTTACACAGAGGAGCGGTGGCGTTGTTGAACTGGGAAGGCGTCAGGAAGTACAGCAGCTTGGGCCAAAGCACCTGCAAACCACACAACACACACATGTCAACTCCCCCCCCACCGGCAGGTACAATGATCTTGGGGAGACGGGTGGATGGGCTCAGAGGCCACGTACATCAGCCAGTCGCCCCACAGTGGTGGTCAGGAGGTGCAGCGTGTTGTCGCACATCGTCCTCAGCGCCTCGTTGGTCACCTCCTCCGGATCGGTGGGCTTCTGGCCTCGCTGGAGACACACAGGATAATCAATACACTAACATCACGATCAACAGGCCACGTGAATATGATTGAGGCAGTTGTTGTGTGTGAATGAATAAAATGGTTTTGGGGAAGTAACTTGCAGAGAAATCCCCTTGTTAAACATTGAAGCTGTACCCGCTGCGTGTCAGGTAAGGCACAGTGTTGCACGAGGAATAGAACCAGCAGCTCCCCTCCCTCCAGCTCCAGGTAGCCGTGATGAGCCATCGCACTGATCACCTGGACCACGCGCTTCTTGACCTGGAGACCCAACGTCATGATGATCAGAGCAAAACTTCTTCAGGACACGTTTAACTCATAAAATATTAATTACAATAGATATCATTTGTGATGAAGTGGAATAGCTACACGGGGTGTGTACGCGCGTGTTACCTTGTTGCTGTGGTCAGCCATCGGCTGTCTGATGCTGGCCAGAATCAGCAGCTTCTTACTCTCCATTGTAGATGCTGAAAAAAAAAGAAACGCACAGAAAAGTTAGCGGATAAATAAAAAGGAAGATTATGTCATCGATGCAGTGGTTCTCAAACTTATTCTGTCACGTTCCACTTTGGACGAAGAAAAATGTGCATAAAATGGTCTATGCTGACCTTCAAATGAAATAACTTATTTCAAAACAATTAGTGTAGATATGCGTGTCAAGTTGTATTAATGGCTACAATGAGCCGGCTTTCCACTCCAAATCATTTTAAAACTGGCTTGATATGGCCACTCTCAATTCATGCTCAATGTGGAGCTCTTGTTTTGAAGGGCAACAGCAGAACAGCCACTCAATTCATGCTCAATGCGCAGCTCTTGTTTTGAAGGGCAACAGTGGAAAAGCTGGTCTCATGGAGAATGGCTTTTGGCAAAATGGCAAGAATCAGCCAGTCACCAAAAGTCTCGGCCGCCACTCAGCGTAACCGGTTAACCGCGTAACCGGTTAACAGCGTAACCGATTAACAGCGTAACGTAAACATGTACATGAAGGTTCGGGCATTTCAATATGTATGTATAAATGACTTAGTTTTATGTCTGTGTACTTTGAACTTGTGTAATATGTGAAGTTCTCAATAAAAGCTCTTTCTGCATTTTTTCCCGCTCCCCACCTGTAGTACCAGAACGCCCCACTAGAGGGGCGCACCTCACAGTTTGAGAACCATTGCATTATGACTTGAATAACTATCAACAAATCCATCACTGATGCTGGTGGAGTGACAGGTGTGCGTGTGCGTGTGTGTGTATGCGTGTGTGTGTGTGTGTCGTCTCACTCGTGGAGTTGATGAGGTGACGTAGGACGGCCAGGGAGCCCATCCGGTTTCGCTCGTTACTGTTCTCCAACTTCTGGAGAACAAACATGATCAGTCGGTCTGGGAAGGAGTTTGCTGGAGGGGAAGGAGAGAGGAGACATGTAAACAAATAAAAATACACAAACACAAGTAAACAAGAAAACAAGCACGAGGGCAAGACGAGAGAGAAAGAGCATCGGTCACAGTCAGTGTGACGATGTCGTCTCACACACTAACGGATGACCTCATCGCGGTTCTTGTGACTCCGGAGCTGAAACACATGGAATCAGCTCCCATCACCAGACAGGGAGCCGGCTCACAGACAGACGGGTAAACAACCAGCGACTGACGCGTCTGTACCGAGCAGGCTGAAGCAGCGCAGGACCTCGTTGTGGTTCTTGGCGGTGGGCGGGTTGCTGAAATCCACGGGGGTCGACACCTGGGGGGGGGGGGGGAACGTTACAGTCCGTGACGGCCAAGTTTCAACTCCCTCAAACACAACTATGATGAGTCCTGGCATTTATAATGAATAATAACGAAAATAGAATACATTTGTTAAAAGTACATGCTTCACCGCAACACCTACATCTACTCATGCAGCAGTAGTGCTCATTATTATGATAATGAGGAAAATATAAATGATATCAAAAGTGAGTGGAGACTGTTATTTGTTTGTCTAGGGGAGCAGCTGAATATGTTATATATATATACAGGACTGTCTCAGAAAATTAGAATATTGTGATGAAGTTCTTTATTTTCTGTAATGCAATTAAAAAACAAAAATGTCATGCATTCTGGATTCATTACAAATCAACTGAAATATTGCAAGCCTTTTATTCTGATTTATTGCTGATTATGGCTTACAGCTTAAGAAAACTCAAATATCCTATCTCTAAATATTAGAATATCATGAAAAAGTATACTAGTAGGGTATTAAACAAATCACTTGAATTGTCTAATTAACTCGAAACACCTGCAAGGGTTTCCTGAGCCTTGACAAACACTCAGCTGTTATAAATCTTTTTTTTAACTTGGTCTGAGGAAATATTAAAATTTTATGAGATAGGATTTTAGAGTTTTCTTAAGCTGTAAGCCATAATCAGCAATATTAAAAGAATAAAAGGCTTGCAATATTTCAGTTGATTTGTAATGAATCCAGAATGCATGACATTTTTGTTTTTTTAATTGCATTACAGAAAATAAAGAACTTTATCACAATATTCTAATTTTCTGAGACAGTCCTGTATACAGGGTTTTTCCTGGGTCAAAATGGGTCTTCGGTGCTCCCAAAATATTTGCACGGTCTGTGTTGCCGTTTCACCGTAATTAGCAGACATCTATGTATTTTTTTTCCCCCCCATAAATTATGGAAGCAATGCTTGAGGAAATCATTTTGCTAAAATAGATAGGCTAATAAATTGACAATTAGAGATGCACCGATCAGGTTTTTTGGTGCCGATCACTGAAATCAGTATCTGCCGATCCGATAACACCGATCACGGTGTTGATTGAAGCATTCTATTTATTGTGTAGCATTATTGCCTAGGACTATGAGGAAATACATATATAAAGCAACTCAAACATTAAAGAAATTACAGATTTCTTTAAACTTTTAGGACTTTTACTTTGAAAAATTTCCAAATTGATACATTAAAATTGTTTGATTGCTATTGTCGGGGATTTCAGATATGTATGAACACATCTGCATTATTCATTTCCTGGAACTCTTGGGGAGATCTATATACAGGACTTTTTTTAAACATACAAAAGTCTGACTTATTTTTATAAACTCTTCCTTGGTCCAGTAAAAATGTTTTAATGTTAGCATAATTTAAGCTAAATCTCAGAAACGATCTCTAAAGATACAAAATCAGTTCATTGTTTACTTTTATATGTTCGTGTATGATTTGTCGACATCTTATTTTGATAAACGGATGTTGTTTCACGTGGTTCTTTCCGCTAACTTTGCAAAACCGGATATTGTCACATAAATCCTTCCGCTAACGTTATCAAAACCCTCTTTGCTCCTGATGGAATGTGTTTACCGTGAGCATCAGTCTCTAGGGGCAGACATGTGAGAGTCGGCTGAGTCGACCCAGAGATTCAACTCTGGGGACGGGGACGCCGCTCGGTGGTGAGGATCCCCTCTGACCTCTCACTCTGCGGCCCTCGCCGGGCGCATCGTCTCCGCTGTGGTGCGCGGCGATTGAAACGTCTGATAGTTCTCGCAGATGTTACGTCATCTGATCGGCCAAGTTTGATACACCGTTTTGAGAGCGTCGATCAAAACCGATAATGGGAATATTGGCCGATATGGATCGGCGCCGATCAGATCGGTGCATCCCTATATAGTCCAGGTGTATTCGTGCACGTCGGGCTGTGGAGTGACCAGCAGCTGGCCGCTCTGTCTATTCGCGCACCTCACAGTTGCGTATTGATCAGACAAGACACGCTTATTAACTCGATTACTATTGATCAAAACAGAACGAGGGTTCGGCTGTAGCCGACTTGAAACATACTATTGAGAACATATTCGCTGACATGCACGTGATGAACACAGTTTTTTTTTTTTTTCATCGCTGACTTTTTTTGCCTAAGGCGCTCGGGAAAACGGCGTAGGCGCGCGCCCAAATGTTCTCTATGCAGGAAAAACCCTGTATATATATACACACACACTACCAATCAAAAGTTTGGAGTCACTTAGAAAAAAGAAAAAAAAGATTTGAAATGTCCTCATTGTTTAAAGCACTGTTTTAAAACTGATCCCACACAGTCAGTGATCAACTGTTGCAACAGTTAAGGCATCAGGCCAAGAGTCCGCTGGGTCACAGGTTATGAAAACCACGACAGCAAATCTGACACGTCTCTGAGGTAGCAGAGCATGCATGTATGTATCCATACATGCATGTATACATGCACATATGTATGTATGCATGCATGTATGCATGCCATATGCATGCATGTATGCATGCTGTACGCATGCATGTACGTATGCATGTGTGCATGCATGCGTACATGCATGTTTACATGTGTATGCATGTATGTATGCATGTATTCACATGTGTATGTATGCATGTACAGGGCTCCAGACTAACTTTTTTTACTAGGAGCACAGTGGCCCCTAACTTAAAATGTTAGGGGCGCAAGCAGAAAATTTAGGGGCGCACACTATAAATCGACTTGCAAAGTGTTCCCATCATTTGTACTGTATGACTGATAAATACCCCCCCCCCCCCCCCCATTAGTCAGTCGCACGCAATTCCAGGATGCTTTATTTTCATTGGTTGCTGGATTGAATCTTACCAAGATACGGGTTGTTTTCTGATTGGCTATTGTATAGCCCATTTCTTTTTTTTGATTGGCTGATAAGTGGCTCCTCACAGCAGAACTCCAGGGGAGCGCTTGATTCCTCCACGGTGAAGGCAGCGCGGCTCATGTTGGCGCGCTGCGGCACATTAAAACATTAAATAGCCGAGAGTTTTTTTCAGCGTGAGAAATACGATGTCTTATCAGCACATTTCGTGTTCCCCGCATGTTGTGGGAATCGACAGCAGAATTTAGTTCATTGAATTGGTCTCCGTGAAATACCTCAGCCAGGTGAACTCGCGCAGCCACTCATCGCGAAAGCTGAATTTCCTGCCTTTTTTCGCCACGACCGTTTCCTCACAATCTGAGTCGGACTCATTCTCGGGATTTGACTTCTCTATATCATTAGGTTTAGGAAGAAAGTACGAACTGATAGTCCGGCCGCCATTGTCCATTGTTTACAGGAGACACCGCTATGTAAAATCTTTGGATTCACGATAACCCCCAAGACCCGCCTCTTTTCACACATTAGCCTATAGCCGTGGTCACCCCTTCCCGCTGTCAATCATCTCCCGCTCACACACAGGCCAGCCTTCTTCTTCTTCTGTTTTCGTCTCCTTTCTTCTTCTGGAGTCAATGTCAGTTAGCAAACCAGTCATTCAGGCATTACCGCTAACTATAGTGGGCTGAATTGTAGAACAAGTTTGTCAGCAACAAAAATATTTAATAACAAAAAAATAAATTACCTGCTAATTTACTGGCCGCGCATGCACGAGTTGATGAAAAATTTACTCGCACTGTGTCTAATTTTAGGCGCAAAATGCGACCATTTGGTCGCAGCCTGGAGCCCTGATGTATGCATGCATGTAGTATGTATGCATGTTTACATGCATGTATGTATGCATGTATGCATCTATGTATGTAGCATGTATGCATGCTTGCATGTATGCATGCATGTATTCACATGTGTATGTATGCATGTATGTAGTATGTATGCATGTTCACATGCATGTATGTATGCATGTTCACATGCATGCATGTATCATGTATGTATGCATGCATGTACCTGTTGATGCAGTGCCAGGAGTAGACCGTCCAGTTGCGTCTCCAGCACCCTGCTGCCCATACTGACCGAAGCATCGAGCACGAGGCACAGACTCTGAGTGAGGCAGGAGAAAGAAAGTAAGAATCAACCTCTGAAAATATAATTTAATTTAATTCAGCAACCAGACACGATAATTGAAAGAAATAAAATAATCTGTTCAGAGCCAGGTTGCAGCCCACACTCACCTTGCTGATGATGTAGTGCTCGTTGTTTTTCTTGTACAGGGACAAGATGGCAGGAATGAGTTTAGGAATCTGCTCCTCCAGCTTATCACTCGCCATCAGATGGCACATGGAGCCCACGGCCTCGGCTACCGTGAGCCTCAACTGAGCACAGACAGGGAGGCAGGAAGTCAAGGGACAGACATGACAGATTGTAATGAATGGATTAAAAATATATTAAATAAATATCTATATATAAAAAAGCTATATGCATTTAATTAAAAGAAAGAAAAAAATTATATAGATATATAAATAGAGAGCGAGAGAATAAATATATATCTATAAATAAAAAATATATATTTAAATAAATATATATAACATATATTAAAAATATATATAAAATATGTATTTAATATAAAATAGATATATACGTTTTATATATATATATAACTTGCAATCATTCATTGTCAATTGGAGTTTGTGGCCATCTCATCACATTTCTATACTCTATTCTAACTTTTTCAGGTGGAAGAAGAGAAGAAGAGATTTATTTATTTAACATATTCTTCTGAGATTTTTTGGTGTCCCCAGTGTGTTTGTTTTTGTTAGAACAGTGACTGACAATTGGCTCAAATAGGTTCCCTGCCTTCTGTAGCACGAGGGTACAGCGGTTAAATTGTTGGACTGGGACTTAACACGGCTTCATAATTCTGGATAGGATGAGAACATTTATTGAATGACTTAGGAACCTAATGATACTAAAAAGTCTGCCTTCGTAGCCTCAGCTCTACTCCTTCTCTCATTTCTGCCTGAACATGTTGAACCCCCGACATTGACCTCCACCGACCTTACCTTGGACTCCCTGCTTTGTAACCAATTATTGAAGAGGATGTCAAAAGCAGCAAAGATTTCACTGGAGAACGTGTCCTTCCTCACGGTGGGGTCTGGAGCCTTGTCCAGGTTGGCGAGGTACTCCAAGATACCGTCGCTGAAATGACACAGAGCTGCAGAGAGAGAAACAAGAGGGAAGAGGAAATTAAGGAGACAAGAGAACCAAGTTTCCATTCAATTGTTCAGCAAATTTAGAGCAAAAAGAAATAAACCTGAATGTTGGAGCCAAAATGTAGTTTTTATGCTTTCTTATGTCGTCAAGGGAAACGCCGGGTGAATTGGGACATGCACTTCCTACATTTGAACACAGGGGGCACCGTACCATTAAAGGGCATACAGGTGTGTGTCTGCTCATGAGGAAGTAAGCGATGGTTTTTGAGCGTGGTCGTGCCAACAGGATCCTGTGTTTTCTGTAATTAAACATGTAATGTATAGCAATAGTATTGGACGTTTCTAATGTTATGCTCGGGTGTCACGGAGAAATAATTAAACCCACTGAAAGAGACGAAGCGCATTGGACGGTGCATCTGTTTGTGTCAGAACACATTGGCCCTCTAGGGGCTTCAAGACTCACTGGGAACAGTCTTAGGGCGCAATCACACCAGACGCCACTTTAAAAAAGCGCAGCCGCTTCGAAAACGTCTTGGCAAAAACACGCCGGGCAAAACATCGCGGAGTGCCTGTGGAGCGTAACCGGGCGATCAAACTTCATTTGCTAAATGGAGTCAAGCAGACGTTGTGCTCTTGCTGTGTTGTGGGATGAGGAGCGAAAGGTTTGGGGTTCATGATAAATACAAAAAAGGAAAGAGTACGGCGAATACCACCTTCTATTCTGTGAATGGTGTCTCGATGGCGAAGCTTTCAGTTGCACTTCCTCCTGAGCAGGAGTCAGCTGGAGTCGTGTTTCTATTTACAATTATAAAGATCTTCGTCATTAAATACGACGATATGAGCGTCTCATCGGGAAAACAGGAAGGAAAACCTCCTGTTCATCCTATTGGCTGCCTTGGGCCTCCTGTTGATCCTATTGGCTGCCTTGGGCCTCCTGTTGATCCTATTGGCTGCCTTGGGCCTCCTGTTGATCCTATTGGCTGCCTTGAGCCTCCTGTTGATCCTATTGGCTGCCTTGGGCCTCCTGTTGATCCTATTGGCTGCCTTGGGCCTCCTGTTGATCCTATTGGCTGCCTTGGGCCTCCTGTTGATCCTATTGGCTGCCTTGGGCCTCCTGTTGATCCTATTGGCTGCCTTGGGCCTCCTGTTGATCCTATTGGCTGCCTTGGGCCTCCTGTTGATCCTATTGGCTGCCTTGGGCCTCCTGTTGATCCTATTGGCTGCCTTGGGCCTCCTGTTGATCCTATTGGCTGCCTTGGGCCTCCTGTTGATCCTATTGGCTGCCTTGGGCCTCCTGTTGATCCTATTGGCTGCCTTGGGCCTCCTGTTGATCCTATTGGCTGCCTTGGGCCTCCTGTTGATCCTATTGGCTGCCTTGGGCCTCCTGTTGATCCTATTGGCTGCCTTGGGCCTCCTGTTGATCCTATTGGCTGCCTTGGGCCTCCTGTTGATCCTATTGGCTGCCTTGGGCCTCCTGTTGATCCTATTGGCTGCCTTGGGCCTCCTGTTCATCCCATTGGCTGCCTTGGGCCTCCTGTTCATCCTATTGGCTGCCTTGGGCCTCCTGTTCATCCTATTGGCTGCCTTGGGCCTCCTGTTCATCCTATTGGCTGCCTTGGGCCTCCTGTTCATCCTATTGGCTGCCTTGGGCCTCCTGTTCATCCTATTGGCTGCCTTGGGCCTCCTGTTCATCCTATTGGCTGCCTTGGGCCTCCTGTTCATCCTATTGGCTGCCTTGGGCCTCCTGTTCATCCTATTGGCTGCCTTGGGCCTCCTGTTCATCCTATTGGCTGCCTTGGGCCTCCTGTTGATCCTATTGGCTGCCTTGGGCCTCCTGTTGATCCTATTGGCTGCCTTGGGCCTCCTGTTGATCCTATTGGCTGCCTTGGGCCTCCTTTTCATCCTATTGGCTGCCTTGGGCCTCCTTTTCATCCTATTGGCTGCCTTGGGCCTCCTGTTGATCCTATTGGCTGCCTTGGGCCTCCTGTTGATCCTATTGGCTGCCTTGGGCCTCCTGTTGATCCTATTGGCTGCCTTGGGCCTCCTGTTGATCCTATTGGCTGCCTTGGGCCTCCTGTTGATCCTATTGGCTGCCTTGGGCCTCCTGTTGATCCTATTGGCTGCCTTGGGCCTCCTGTTGATCCTATTGGCTGCCTTGGGCCTCCTGTTGATCCTATTGGCTGCCTTGGGCCTCCTGTTGATCCTATTGGCTGCCTTGGGCCTCCTGTTCATCCTATTGGCTGCCTTGGGCCTCCTGTTCATCCTATTGGCTGCCTTGGGCCTCCTGTTCATCCTATTGGCTGCCTTGGGCCTCCTGTTCATCCTATTGGCTGCCTTGGGCCTCCTGTTGATCCTATTGGCTGCCTTGGGCCTCCTGTTCATCCTATTGGCTGCCTTGGGCCTCCTGTTGATCCTATTGGCTGCCTTGGGCCTCCTGTTGATCCTATTGGCTGCATTGGGCCTCCTGTTGATCCTATTGGCTGCCTTGGGCCTCCTGTTGATCCTATTGGCTGCCTTGGGCCTCTTGTTGATCCTATTGGCTGCCTTGAAACTCCTGCTTCAAGCGTGCCTGAGAAAACGCTAGAAGAACGCGCTGCGCGGCCTTTAGAAGGCGCCTAAAAGGCCGTACCACAGGAAATCGATGGTTTTGCTAGCGACGCGTTTTTGAGAGTCGCGTCTGGTGTGATCGGCCCCTTAGGGCCTCTAAAGTGTATACGGTTTCCATCAACTGGTTCTGAGCGAATACACTCCGCTACACTGCAGGTTTTTTGTACGAGGTTTGCTCTATGAACCAATGGAATCCGCCCATAAGAAGAGGAGAGGAAGTAAAGGTTGCCAACTGGAGACAAAACAAGTCGGCTAGGCCATAACCCGTAGGAGACCGATGGATGGAGGTCTTCGGGGATTGGTTCCAATCGGTTTTGATCGTTCTCTCATGTCCGCTGCCGTCGGCCATGTTTCATACGGTCAGGTGGCAAAGACACAGGTGAGAATATCAGAGGAGAGACCCAACGGTTGATCAGTCAACTTCCTTCATGTTCTTTACGTCAGAATTAATCCGGCAAACGAGTTTCCATAGTCCATTTCACGCGTTATCTATTTTTTAGACAAATGTGAAAATCACTTCAAGTGAACATTTAAAAAAAAAGTTTGTCCCCAATTCTGGAAGTTTTATTGAATTATCCCCATTCAGCTTTTCTAACGCAATAAACTCATAAATGTGTGTTTGGAAAGACGACTAATGTTATGATGACATGGTAAGAAAGAGAAAAGAGGGGATTGTATTGATTGTTTTTGGAGGCGAGCACCTGGCATAGTGTTTAACCCTCCTGTCACCTTCAAATGTACGAACATCTTTTACCCTTTTTGACCACAGCAATTAAAACTTCCAGAAAATGATTAGAATTAATATTGTTTCCCAAGTTTAAATGTCAGGTACTTTATGTTTGTTTGTTGATACCTAAATAGCCCTTTAAATAAATAAAAATGTTGATATTTCTTATATGTGTTATATTTACAGGACATTGAAAACATGTCATGTGAATTTTATGTTTTCCCAGTTGTCCCCAATAAATTAGGAAAAGTCATGAAATATGAAGCAAAAAACATGTCAATCATTTTTTTAGAGACGTTAAACATTGAATGGGGTCAAATTGACCCCATATGTAAGAGGAGGGTTGAAGAGATTTGGAGTGAATACATAATACATTATGACAATTTGAAAACGCCGGTGGAAAAGGTTCTTACCAGAGGAGAAGACCCACTTCATGTTGTCCTGCTTGGCCATGCTCAGCATGGGCAGCATGGTGCCCAGAATAGCGTTCAGGAAGGGCACCATGCCGTAAACTAGAGAACGAGGAAGAACACTGCATGATGGGATGTTATTGTTTCACCACTTCCTCTGTAAAGCAGGGAGGCTATACTGTACTACTGTATGAAGTAAGAGATAAGAGAGAAGCATGGGACATTTTAAGAGTCACTATCTTCTGTTAAAACCACATAATGGGCAACTTCGGAAACAGGACATAGGGATTGGAAATCAGGTTTTAAAAATCTAATAATCTAATAAAATTAGAGATGCACCGATCAGGTTTTTTGGTGCCGATCACCGATCACTGAAATCAGTATCTGCCGATCCGATAATACCGATCACGGTGTCGATTGAAGCATTCTATCTATTGTGTAGCATTATTGCCTCGGACTATGAGGAAATACATATATAAAGCACCTCAAACATTAAAGAAATGACAGATTTCTTTCAACATTTAGGACTTTTACTTTGAAAAATGTCCTAATCAATACATTAAAATTGCTATTGTAGGGGATTTCAGATATGTATGGAACACATCTGCATTATTCATTTCCTGGAAGTCTTGGGGAAATCTATATACAGGACTTTTTTTAACATACAAAAGTCTGACTTATTTTTATAAACTCTTCCTTGGTACAGTAACAATGTTTTAATGTTAGCATAATTTAAGTTAAATCTCAGAAACTATCTATAAAGATACAAAATCAGTTAATTGTTTACTTTTATATGTTCGTGTATGATTTGTCGACATCTTATTTTGAAAAACGGATGTTGTTTCACGTGGTTCTTTCCGCTAACTTTGCAAAACCGGATGTTGTCACTTAAATCCTTCCGCTAACTTTATCAAAACCCTCACGCTCCCGATCGAATACCTCTGAATACCAGTGAGCGTGCTCCTCTTTAGATATTCTCTTACCATTGGAGTCCGACAGGTTGGCCAGTGTCTGGACCACGAAGAAGTGAGGCAGGAGCCCCGGCTGGAACTTGCTCAGAATCTCCTCCATGATGTCATTGATGTACTTGTTACCCACGGCAACCAGAATATTACTGGCTGCCTGCTGCCAGTCGGGAACGACATCCTGAGTGACCCGGGAAGACGAGAGGACAAAGCGAGGAACGTCATTCATCATCATCATCATCAGCCTTCCCGAAGTAAACCAAAAAAAGAAAGCAAGACGTTACTTTTGACCGCGTCATCTCGTCCGACGCCAGGGAGATGATGCTTTTGATCCTGGCGCTGCTGATCTCCTCTATCCTGCAGCAAACTATCAGCTCAATGGTTTGAAGAATCACAACTCGGTGGCTTACGACCAGCTAGAGGAGCAGAAGAGAAGAGACGAGAAATAACGGTTAAGAGCACATTGAAAAAGGAAATGCTCATCACGGACAGCCAAGAGAAATATATCCAAATGGCTTTTTACCTTCGCATTGAAAATGCGGAAGGTTATGTTTTGATCAGCGTGTATTTATTTACCGGTACTTATTTGTATGCGTGTTCCTCGCATAACTCAAAAAGTATTAAACCGAATCGCATGAAATTTGGTGGGATGATTGGTTATTATCCGCGGACCATTTGATTAGATTTTGGGATCGATTGGGTCAAAGGTCAAGGTCATGAAAAGGTCAAAATCTTCTTGAATCGCATGACATTTGGTGGGATGATTGGTTATTATCCGGGGACCATTTGATTAGATTTTGGGATCGATCGGGTCAAAGGTCAAGGTCATAACAAGGTCAGAATCTTCTTTTTACCATAGCACGGTCAATTTTTATCCAATTGGCATGCAGCTAATGCCAAAATGTGCATAATTCAATGCCCAATCGTGTGACATGCGAAGGTATGCGCTCTACCGAGTGCCCGTCCTAGTTTTATACAATGAGATATGAGGCACACTCAATATGAAGGGACGTCCTCTGTACTACAGGATGTTGCTGATGGTTCTTCACGGAGTCAGAGGGAGGCCGGACCACACAGACTTCTACGGGGTAATGTCTGAGGAGCAAATGTGTTGCATTAAAAGAAAAAGGCAAATGACTGAATTTAGTAATGTTTTCACTTTAGCATCGAGCTACGATAGCATCGCGTCCCCCAGTCGTGTAGGTGGACTGATCCATTTCCTTGTATTCTAAAAGGTAAAAGCAGGTGAAATGTTGGCAGCACGTCTCACTTTGTATCTCAAGAGTATTGAAGAACATCTTTGGGAAACTAAATTGACAAAATATTTACTCTGGTCTGGACCTGGCCTCCTTCCCAACGGCCCTGCCTCCTTCTCTGTGCCTCTTCCCTCAAGGGCGTGACCTCATTGCCTCATGCCTGGTGGGCCGGCCTCCTAAACTGAATTTAATTGTTGGCATGCTCATGTTTATTAGCCGTTTGACTCCGGCTACAAGAGCGTTCACTGATAACTGGTTCTATGTCCCTGGTGTGATGCATTATAGTGGTCGGCTGACAGGACAGTGGATCCAGTGTAATAGAGGCGTGTCCTGTGGTTTTACCTTCGGGTGTTTCAGCAGGTAGTCCTGGCACATGGCTAGCACTCTGTCTGGCTGCTGCTTTCCCAGAGTCAACATAGACTTCCTGACCTGCTCCTGGACCTCTGCATCTTTATCAGTGGCCGCGTCCAGCAGAGCCAGGGTCACCTCTGGAGGACAGAAACACGACAGAGCGGAGACAAACAGATGAATGTAGAAGGAAGAGAAATGGAGGAAACACACAAAGGGCTAGGCAACGTTTGAGAGCCATGTGAGGACACCGCGGCGTCGTGTTGCCCAACACTGTGTCTCACAGGCACAGAGTCACACGTTACAACACATTGACAAGAGAAGACACGTTGAACGGAGAAGACGAGAGCGGTGAAGAGAACATGGCTCACGTTCCACATCAGTCTCGTCCATGGTGGACAGCAAGAGGGCGTCCTGGAGTCTCTTGGAGTCTCCTGGAGCGTCCCTCCCGGGGTCAGGTGGGCTCGGGCTGCCTGTCAGAAACACACCGCAGACAGGAGAGTCACAGCCGGGACACGACGGCTAACCGGTGCGGTGACCTCTAGGAGGACGGAGCTCTGTGACGAGGACATTCATCCAGAAGCTCAACTCGCGGTGTTATCCGCGTGAACTTTTTCAGTTGACGTCGTGACGTCGTGATGCTGCAGCGCGCGAGCCAACCATCCGAGGCGCGTTAGCTCGCGCGGCTAGCAGCAGCCGCCGCGGCTACGGAAGTGCCCGGCAGCGTCCTCACGTCACGCGCCGAAGGGAAACAACAGTCGTGCTATTATAATAAAGACTCACCGAGCGTCCGCGTATCAATAACAAGCCTCGCGACTGCTTCTGGTCTCGGCTCAAACCGAACGCTGCCCTGTCAGCGGCTCCGCGGGTCCGCGCTGCGTCATGTGCTTCTCGTTAGGGGGCGTGGCCAGAGCGGCGCGTCACAGCGCTGAGGCGGAGAGCTGAGATATTATGATCTGCACAAGGAAACAGTTGAGAAATAAATATTGAGACTTTGAGTAAATAAATCTATCACAGATTTACTTTTTTTTTTTACTGAGTATAAGATACTTGGCAAAATGTATTTTCAGTGTCAAATTAAATACATTCCTACTTATTCAAATCAGTCGATGTCAATGTGAGAATGTGTTATTTTCTTAAGAATAAGTTTTTTTTCATGTAGTTGGTACTGGAAATATTAGATACTTCATATTGTGCTGTGTTGTTTGAATTGTAACACTCCATATTGTATATTGTGAGTGTATAAAGAATAAGCACAGAAAAAATAAACTACAGCTGTCAGATGAATAGTACTGACAAGTTAAAGGAAGCTTATAATATAAATAGTCCAAGTGCCTCAAATTACACTCATGCTTGTCAATGTGCAGTTAAGTCTCATTTGAACAAAAGGTATTACACTGGAGAATGTGTCACAGCACCTTCAGAGTCTTGATGGTCACACCTTTTTTCTTTTTATCAGCTTTGAGTCAGAAATCTCTGCAAACCCTCCACTTCCTCCCTGCACTTGTCTGGAAATGTAGAGTTCAAGTGCAATCTGACAATCTGGTGTGTTTTATCCAAAAACAATGATATAAAAAAACTGTTTTAATGTTGCAGTTTGCCTGGTTAAATGTGAGTCAATTAGGGAAATAATAAGCAGAAAATACAACGATATCCCGAGCTTTGCGAAATATTCCAAACCTCTCTATTCAAATGTTAACATTTTTAACAGCCCCTACAGTAGTTAACTGTACATTATTATTTCACTGTGTGAGATGCAGATGTTAACCATTAGTTTAGTAAGCACCATAGGGGTGCCCATCGGCCCTCACCCTGTTTGTGATTGAATTTTTAGTGAGCATAAAAGATTATTTTACAGTGTTTTTATCAAAGGAAAAGATGCAATGACATGTGCATATATACAGATTACAGTGTTCAGAGAAATATTACATTACTATTAAAAAACACTTCATTAACATGGCAATTTGCAAACATGACATCATTATGTCAAAGTATCTCAAAACAAAAAAGCTGCAAGTTAAATATTTGACTATCACAATAATATCCAAAACACTTCATTAATATGGTCCGTCAGTTTGCAGTTGTAATGACCAACATTGTCACTTGAACATATTTAAATACTGTAAATATAGCGACTATAAAAACAGAATAACTTACAACATTAATATGTTTTGTTAGGTTTATATATTTCTGACACATATTATTACAGGTACTTTGAAGAAGGTTCTCATAATAAAAGATGCTTTTAATTACAGTTTCCCTAAATGGCCAGTGCTATACAACCATTTATAAAAGTTTGACTTTGTAGCCAGCTTAATAGTTAAGGTGGCTACAAAGTCAAAGCCTCTCATATAACTCATATCTCTCATGTACGGTTTGAAAACAATACGTATTAGTGCATGATAAGCATATAAAGGCTAGATAGGTTAAGTTAATGCTGAATACAGTGACAAATACATTCAAAATACAGAAGGTAAACTTGTTTTTGTGACTTTGAGTGAATATAGCAATATAAAAAATAATTTATAACAGCAATACATTTACCCTGTAAAACACAGACAACACAGTTACCCTGTAAAACACAGACAACACAGTTACCCTGTAAAACACAGACAACACAGTTACCCCGTAAAACACGTTTTTCCCAGTGCACATGCATTGACCGTCAAGATGGCGGACGGTTCTGTCTCCGTCCTGAACACCCAGCGTGGTTCGATATGTCCTCTTGTTGTCTCCTCCCTTCCTCTTCTTTCTCGTTCCTCTTCTTTCTGGCCTCACGCGTTGCCAGCGTGCAGGTCTCTACCCGCCTGGTTCTTCCTGAGGGGAAAGACAAGAAGACATTATTTAAACAACACTTCTCTCTGTGGTATAGATCTGATCTTCATGGGGCGATCTAAAGTTTGATGTGTTCATCAAGTCAAACTCCGTTGCCAGGGTAACAGATCGAGCAGATGCTCATCAGGATATTTTCTAAATCACTGAACATAATCTTTCGATCTCAACATCAAAATATTTCCTGTTACATTGCACATATTTAACTTTTTAAATGTTCGGCCGAAATCTCTGCATCTATATTAGATAATATATAATATTATTACTGTTGTAGTGTGTCTTATCCTGAACTGTTTATGTTTGTTATTGTTTTATGTTTATTATGGTCTGTCAGGGGACGACAAATGCTAATTTGCTGTGTAGCTACAATCTGGTAGAGTGCATCACATGGTGACATTTATGTTTTAACTGTCCTGGAAGAAGAAGAAGAAGAAGAAGAAGAAGAAGAAGAAGAAGAAGCTTGTGGTTGTGTGATGAACGTACTGGTGTTGGGTGAGGGGGGCCTTGTCACAGGTGACCTCAGGGATTGGCCCCCCGTCCTTAGTGAGTTTCTGCTCTCCTGCTTCTGAAAGTTGCACACTGCCTCTCGGGGTGGAGATGCTCTTCAGCTTAACTTCTCTGCCGTCAAACAAAAGGTTTGAAATATGAGGACGACGACAACTTAAGGACGGGAGGACAATAAAATGGTGAAAAGCACTCGAGTGTCCACACGGACGGACTCTCCCAAAACTGACCCGTTGGTTCCTTCTCCCTGTTCCAGTCTTCGGAGGCCGGGGTGCTTCTGGCCGAAGACCTTCACGGAGATGGACATGAGCAGACCGCAGCGGTTCCTGTAGCAGCAGGTGGCGTCCACCACCAGGAAGATCACCAAGAAGATCACCATGACGATGCCGACCACGCTGCCGTTGGTCAGGCGGCTCGGTTGGACTGGAGGACGGAGAGGAAAGGGTCAAGGGGACCGAACCCAACGGGCGGCAAACGTCTTCAATGTGGCGAGCAGCTCGTCTTCGTGAGTGGATCCGTCATAATGTCAAGGAGCGCTTGATCTCGACATGTGTCACCGCTCCCAGTTCATAGTTGAAGCCAGTTTAAATGAATCGGGGCGACTCTGGGTCAGTGGTTAGCAGGTCTGTCTAATCAGGGGGTTGGCGGTCCTTAAGCAAGACACTTAACCCTGAATTGCTCCCTGTAGCTGTGTCTACAGTGTGTTAAACATGCAAAGTGACTCTGTCTACCTTAAAAGGCGCTGTATAAGTTAAATGGATTATTATCATCTCATACAGGACACATACCAGGCTGGTCTGCGATGGTGAAGTTGAAGATGGCTGGGATGGAGGAACCATTCGGGTTGATGGATACAACTTCCAGTCGATAGTCTGAGCCGAAGGACAGATCTTTGAGGGAGACGGAGTCGGCGTTGGGCGGCAGTTCCATCTCTGTCCACTCCGTTCCCTCTTTATCCTGAGGGGAACAGAAGGACACGAGTCAACGACAGAAGGATACGAGTCAACGACAGAAGGACACGAGTCAACGACAGAAGGACACGAGTCAACGCCTAAGGACACGAGTCAACGACAGAAAGACACGAGTCAACGACAGAAGGACACGAGTCAACGACAGAAGGACACGAGTCAACGACAGAAGGACACGAGTCAACGACAGAAGGACACGAGTCAACGACAGAAGGACACGAGTCAACGATAGAAGGACACGAGTCTACGACAGAAAGACACGAGTCAACGACAGAAGGATACGAGTCAACGACAGAAGGACACGAGTCAACGACAGAAGGACACGAGTCAACGACAGAAGGACACGAGTCAACGACAGAAGGACACGAGTCAACGACAGAAGGACACGAGTCAACGACAGAAGGATACGAGTCAACGACAGAAGGACACGAGTCAACGACAGAAGGACACGAGTCAACGACAGAAGGACACGAGTCAACGACAGAAGGACACGAGTCAACGACAGAAGGACACGAGTCAACGACAGAAGGACACGAGTCAACGACAGAAGGATACGAGTCAACGACAGAAGGATACGAGTCAACGACAGAAGGACACGAGTCAACGACAGAAGGACACGAGTCAACGACAGAAGGACACGAGTCAACGACAGAAGGATACGAGTCAACGACAGAAGGATACGAGTCAACGACAGAAGGATACGAGTCAACGACAGAAGGACACGAGTCAACGACAGAAGGACACGAGTCAACGACAGAAGGATACGAGTCAACGACAGAAGGACACGAGTCAACGACAGAAGGATACGAGTCAACGACAGAAGGACACGAGTCAACGACAGAAGGATACGAGTCAACGACAGAAGGACACGAGTCAACGACAGAAGGACACGAGTCAACGACAGAAGGACACGAGTCAACGACAGAAGGATACGAGTCAACGACAGAAGGACACGAGTCAACGACAGAAGGACACGAGTCAACGACAGAAGGATACGAGTCAACGACAGAAGGACACGAGTCAACGACAGAAGGACACGAGTCAACGACAGAAGGACACGAGTCAACGACAGAAGGACACTAGAAGGACACGAGTCAACGACAGAAGGATACGAGTCAACGACAGAAGGACACGAGTCAACGACAGAAGGATACGAGTCAACGACAGAAGGATACGAGTCAACGACAGAAGGACACGAGTCAACGACAGAAGGACACGAGTCAACGACAGAAGGACACGAGTCAACGACAGAAGGACACGAGTCAACGACAGAAGGATACGAGTCAACGACAGAAGGATACGAGTCAACGACAGAAGGACACGAGTCAACGACAGAAGGATACGAGTCAACGACAGAAGGACACAAACGCATAGAAGGATGAGTCAACGACAGAAGGACACGAGTCAACGACAGAAGGACACGAGTCAACGACAGAAGGACACGAGTCAACGACAGAAGGATACGAGTCAACGACAGAAGGACACTAGTCAACGACAGAAGGACACGAGTCAACGACAGAAGGATACGAGTCAACGACAGAAGGATACGAGTCAACGACAGAAGGACACGAGTCAACGACAGAAGGACACGAGTCAACGACAGAAGGATACGAGTCAACGACAGAAGGACACGAGTCAACGACAGAAGGACACGAGTCAACGACAGAAGGACACGAGTCAACGACAGAAGGACACGAGTCAACGACAGAAGGACACTAGTCAACGACAGAAGGATACGAGTCAACGACAGAAGGACACGAGTCAACGACAGGAACAAAGGTCATTCTTTGAGAAAGGCCGAGATCGTCTCCCACCTGTTTGTATCGTAGGTCAAAGTGCTGCAGAGGAGTTCCACCGTCGTCGGCCTTCTGAAGAGGGACAGAGAAGGAGTTTCCCTCGACTGTCATCTCATTGGTCAACAGCACCGGGCGGTCTGGTTCTCCTGCGAACAGAAGGCACAGACATGAGGACCAACCGGTGAGCTGCCATGACGTCGACAGGGTTCCCCTTGTCGAGTGGACCACTGTGGGTACTCTACCTCCTGAGGGGGATCGCAGAGGATCGCATGGTGAACGCCGTCAGGCAGCAGACGACGATGTCATGGAAGAAGGAGACGAAAAATGAGTGATGGTGGATGAGGAGGAGAAGCCTTGTGGGAATAGTTGCATATCTACTGTCCATCATTACATATGCATCCCATGCTCTCTGCGCCACACATGGATGTTGGTGTGTTCACTTACGTATTCCCTGGGTGCGAGCGGGGTGCGTGTCTGAGAACTGTCCCACTCCCACTGCATTCAAGGCCGCCAGGCGCACCGTGTACAGTGTGTAGGGCTGCAGCGAGGAGACGGAGAGAGGACCTACCAACAGAGCCGATGGTGTCAGCGGTTTAAAGCATGAACGATTCAACCCTCGTGTTTACCTGAAGCCGGGACCGTGACCTCCTTCCACGGCCCTGCTGCCCTTTGCCTCCACTGCAGGACGAAGCTGGTGATTGGTGTTCCTCCGCTGACGGGGAGGGACTTGAGGGAGAAGAGGACTGAGGTCAGTCCAGGTGAGACCGACAGGTCGTGAGGCGCACCGGGCTGGGCTGAGGAGGTCAGAGGAGAGGAACGGGGAGGTGTCACGGTTACCAGTTCAGAATCTGCGTTGCCTCCAGGTCACGTGACCTCTTACTGTGGATTGCAACGTCTCTGGATGCATTGCCAGAGGTGCTGACGGCCATGCAGGAATACGTCCCACCATCAGAGGGCGCCACCTCATCAATCACCAAGGCACCGTCCACCGCCCGGACTGGACCAGAGCTGGAGTCCTGACAGGGGGGGGGGGAATACACCATCGTATATTGGACCCATCTTAAGTCTGAACATGCTCAGTGTAATAATAAGAATAAGAATACATTTAATTTATATATAGCACTTTCTAAGGTACTGAAATACACTTTTACTTGTTACATTCATACACCGTAGACACAGCTAGAGGGAGCAGTTCAGGGTTAAGTGCCTTGCTCAAGGACACATCGACTAGGGCGGGGATTTGAACCGCCAACCCCCGGATTGGCAGACAGACCTGCTGACCACTGACTCACAGTCACATGTTGATGGAGGGCTGAACGGTTATGAAATCAACGAGCAGATAAAACAAATGTCAGCTTGATTGAGACATGCGGCCGTTGTTGCGTGCACGTGCTTGTGTGTGTGTGTGTGTGTGTGTGCGTGTGTGTGAGTGTGTGTGAGTGTGAGTGAGTGTGAGTGTGCGTGTGAGTGAGTGTGAGTGTGTGTCATAAACTCTCACCAGTGTGTGTCCGTTGTGCTTGTTGAGCCAGTGCAGCTCCGGCTGAGGATGGCCAGAGACGTTGCAGGACACGGACACTCTGTCCCCCAGCGACGCCCTCTGCTGCTCTGCAGACACAAACACCTCCGGGGCCTCTGCAGGAAAACACCAGAACCACGGGACACAATCAGAACCACGGGACACGATCAGAACCACGGGACACGATCAGAACCACGGGACACGATCAGACCCACAGGACACGATCAGAACCACGGGATATGATCAGAACCACAGGACATGATCAGAACCACGGGACACGATCAGAACCACGGGATATGATCAGAACCACAGGACACGATCAGAACCACGGGGCACGATCAGAAACCACGGGACATGATCAGACCCACGAACGCGATGAGAACCACGGGATATGATCAGAACCACAGGACACGATCAGAACCACGGGACATGATCAGAACCACGGGACACGATCAGAACCACGGGACATGATCAGAACCACGGAAAACGATCAGAACCACGGGACACGATCAGAACCACGGGATATGATCAGAACCACAGGACACGATCAGAACCACGGGACATGATCAGAACCACGGGACACGATCAGAACCACGGGACACGATCAGAACCACGGGACACGATCAGAACCACAGCCGGCTCAGGTCCAGTGGGCCATACTTTCATTCTCATTGTTTGTTTTCTTGACCCGGTGAAGTGAGGATGGGGTGAATGTGACTGACCATCGACATGCAGCCTGAAGGTGGCGCTGCTCTCCGATATCTTGTTGCTGGCAGTGCAGACGTACTCTCCGTAGTCGGCCCGGCTCACAGAGCTGATGGTCATCTGGCTGTGGTCCGAGTTGAACTGACGGCGCGTCGGGTCCAACAGCACCGGCCTGGACGAGCACAGCAACGCACAGGAAGTCACCCAGAGATTAAGATTAAGATTCATATTGAAGCCTACGGGGTAGTGGAGGATATATATGACAGAGGCCAGAGGACACACACACACACACACACATATGAACACACACACACACCACCACATACGAACACACACACACACATATACACACACATACGAACACACACACATATACACACACAAACATATACACACACATACACACACCTACACACATACATATACACACACATACACTCAAATACAAACACACACACACACATGCACACACAAATACGGACACACCCACACATACACACATACACACACAGAAACAAACACACACACACAGTGTAGAACTAGAACGGTCTCTCGGTAGAGCGCATACCTTCGCATATCACAAGATTGGGCATTGCATTATGAACATGTTGGCATTAGTTGCATGACAATTGGATACAAATTGACCGCGCTATGGTAAAAAGAAGATGTTGACCTTTTCATGACCTTGACCTTGACCTTTGACCCGATCGATCCCAAAATCTAATCACATGGTCCCCGGATAATAACCAATCATCCCACCAAATTTCATGCGATTCGGTTTACAACTTTTTTTGTTACGCGAGTAACACGCATACAAATAAATAAATAAATAAATAAATACACGCGATCAAAACATAACCTTCCGCATTTTCAATGCGAAGGTAATAAATGAGGTTATAATTCATCCCACGTCATGATTACGTATCCCCGTCACAACACGATGGACAACGTGTGAACACGCAGCGCCCAGTCAGGTGAGTCAGGTGACGCCATGAGGGACTCACATGGTCCAGGTGACGTTGGGCTTGGGGAGGCCGTCCACCAGACACAGCAGCGACACGTTGGTCTCCGGGCCGGCCAGAACCCTCCTCTCCTCTTCTCTCAGGCGCGCAGAGGCAGGAGCTGCAGGCGGGAGGCGACATCTTTATGTGACGCGTCATGCTTGAAGGCGCGTCACAGACATGTTGGGGGGCAGGTGCTCCAGCCCCCAGAAAAGGGCCCCATCACCAGGAGTATCTTTCTGACAGTTGAAACATAAGCAGCATCACACTCGTGATGCGGCTCCTCTGGGCAGGATTAGACGGCTAGTTTACATTTTCCTTATTCAATTCAATTCAATTCAGTTTATTTGTATAGCCCAATTTCACAAATTACAAATTTGTCTCAGAGTGCTTTACAATCTGTACACATAGACATCCCTGCCCCAAAACCTCGCATCGGATCAGGAAAAACTCCCAAATAACCCTTCAGGGGGGAAAAAAGGGAAGAAACCTTCAAGAGAGAACAGAGGAGGATCCCTCTCCAGGATGGACAGATGCAATAGATGTCATGTGTACAGAAGGACAGATTTAGAGTTTAAATACATTCAATGAATATGACAGAGTGGATGAATAGTTCATAGTAGGCATATTCCACGATGGAGACCTCCACGATCCATCAATAAATACAAATTATTACATGGCAACGACAGTACAAGCGTTCTGATTGGCTAATGGGTAGTCGTGTAAAAAAAAAAAGCCCTGCCAGATATCAAAACACATTTGGAGGGAATTGATGACAGAGAGTATTTTTTATTCTTAAATACTGATGAATAAAGAAACAATTTGTCTCCAGAAAAAGGGGCACTTTTCTCATCCAGGGCAAAAGGGGAGGAGCTTGAGCACCACTAGGGGTCTACCTGTGCACGTGCCTGATACTTCTGTTCACACGTCACATGTCTCAGAGCAACATGAAGGCTCCCTAACTGCGACGCACGAGTCACACACACCATCTTTCTATCGAGACCCAGAGGAACTCTTTGAGTCTTAAACATCTGACCACTGTTCAACATCCACGCGTAAAAGCCTCTGACCGTTGACGACGACGGACACGAGGAGCTCCTGCGTGATGGGCCGTCCTCGGATCTGAGCCACGCACACGTACGTCCCCGCGTCCTCCCGCCTCACCGCTCCGATGTGCGCCGCGCCGTCGGGCAGCCGGCGCACGCGCCTTCCTCCTGGAGCCGGAGCCGGCAGGACAGGACCGAGGGGAGGAAGGAGGAGAACGCAGTTAGAAAACACCCCTCCGGACACCAGGAGAGCTGCGCGCGCAGGGCGCCGGTCCTACCGTCAGAGGAGAGCAGCTCCTTGTGCCGGAGCCAGTGGACGTCTACGGCCGGCTGGCCGGTCACCTGGCACGGCAGCAGTCCGTCGGTGCCCTCCAGGAACTCGTGGTAGGTGCTGGTGCTCCCGAAGGATGGACCCTCTGGACAAGGAGAGGAGGTTAGGACGCTTACTCCGAGCAACGAAGGAGGTCATCGGCAGCATGCGGGTCGCTCAGGTACGACAGACAGGTCTCCGTTACGCACCGTACACGTAGAGCTGCATCGTCACCTCGTCACTGTGCCCGCTGTCGAACTCACACAGGCAAGTGTACCGGCCCGCGTCCGGCGCCGCGGCCCTCCGGACCAGCAGCTTAGAGGTGGACTCGTCTATCTTGGACACCTGCTCTTTGTCGGTGATGTATTCGCCGTCCTTCTGCCACAGGATGTCTCCCTCTCCTCCGGCTGGGAGGACAGATAGTAGACGTAGAGGAAGAGGAGACGCAGAGGAAGAGGAGACGCAGAGGAGGAGGAGACGTAGAGGAAGATGAGACACAGAGGAGACGCAGAGGAAGATGAGACACAGAGGAGACGCAGAGGAAGAGGAGACACAGAGGAAGAGGAGACACAGAGGAAGAGGAGACACAGAGGAAGAGGAGACAGAGGAAGAGGAGACACAGAGGAAGAGTAAATGCTTGGCCTGGGGGAGAGGACGCGTCCTCACCTGGACAGGACTCACCTGGACAGGACTCACCTGGGCAGGACTCACCTGGACAGGACTCACCTGGACAGGACTCACCTGGGCAGGACTCACCTGGGCAGGACTCACCTGGACAGGACTCACCTGGGCAGGACTCACCTGGGCAGGACTCACCTGGACAGGACTCACCTGGACAGGACTCACCTGGGCAGGACTCACCTGGACAGGACTCACCTGGACAGGACTCACCTGGGCAGGACTCACCTGGACAGGACTCACCTGGACAGGACTCACCTGGACAGGACTCACCTGGGCAGGACTCACCTGGACAGGACTCACCTGGGCAGGACTCACCTTTGCACAGCAGCAGGATGTCTTCTCCCACCTGGACGTCCTGCTTGCTGCTGATGATGTCCATCTTGGCCTCTAGGGGGAGCAGTTTGGGTTTACTGCACCTGCTTCAGCTTTTTACAAAGAGCATGAACACAATGTGTGTGTGTGTGTGTGTGTGTGTGTGTGTGTGTGTGTGTGTGTGTGTGTGTGTGTGTGTGTGTGTGTGTTCTGGTTCGATGCTGTTGACGTCGAGTTGATGACAACACTGTTTTATTTATGATTTCTAAAATAAATTAACAACACAACTAGCGGCTCACTGACTAAACCTAACAGGACACGCCTGCCAACACGGAGCTGAGTGACCTGGTCACTGGTTCTGAGTTTGTATTATAATGGAAATGTCTGTTGGAAAATAACAAAAAGTGCAAGAAAGACGGAAGAGGTGAAGCCCTTCAGACCGTCTGGATCAAATCAACGGAATGATCCCTACATGTTATTAACTTAGTGAGTAACTCTTTCATCATCCTCATGGTTTAAATCGTCAGAATCCAACTGACTTACTTATTTAATTTTTAATTTATTTATTAGTTATACGGACCACAATCTTTATATTTGGGACCAAACAGTCAGATCTTGGTTATTTCCGGAGTTATTTTAAACCACGACATGAACTCCAGCTCAACGTCTCGTGTTCCAGTGAAACATGTCATCGTGCCGCTGATCTTCATCATCGTAATAAAGTCAACAGATCTCACCTGTGCCGTGCAGCAGCATCATCATCATCATCATCTTCATCATCATCATCAAGGTGGCAGCTGGATGCTGTTGGGTCTGAAGGTCGTGCAGGACGCCCCAAAAATGAGTTTTCTGATAAAGAACCGAAAAAACAACGAACCCAAAACCTCCAGAAAGAGACTCTAGAAGTTCTTCCCCCAGCTCGTCTTCACATGAGGGCCGAGCAGAGGGTCCGTGTCAGAGGTTATATAGGAGCACGAGAGCAGGGGGATGAGAGGAAACGAGAGAGGGGTGGGAGAGAGAGGGGGAGGGAGAGAGAGAGAGAGCTATTTGAATAATGTTGGTGTTATAATAAAGGCAATATGTGAGCAATATGTGAGCTTTTGTTCAGATGTGTAAATATTAGTATATATGTTACTGGTTAAGAGAAAATAAAGATGAAACCAGAATATCTCCTGGATGGACGCTCAGCAACGCCTCAAATCACCCAGAATAACAACCTGTGAACAGACTCTGCAAAGTATGACTCAGGAAAAATAAACAGAACAATATTTGGAGAGTTTTTAGGAAAGAGAATTTAGTGTGTGTACTATAAGTAATACTATAAGTAATACCATGATCAGAACTATAAGTCATACTATAATAAGTATATAATAACTAAATATAAGTAATACTTATAGTATGACTGTGGTCTATCGCTTTAGTTTCCATCTTTACCTTTATCTGTTTTCATGGCTGAATTAGTTTGACTTCCTGATCCATCGTTCAGATGCATTTTGTGAAGTGGAGCGCTGTTACTGACAGCGGGTTGGAGGCGGGGCTTAAAAGAAGGATTCATTAAGTTACATGATAACAATCATCGTACACCACGC